>NC_061099.1:58460324-58480324 GCF_015104395.2 Macrobrachium nipponense | reverse complement strand
GTTTTTCCTATTAAGTTTTACCCGTGCCTTGAGGTGATTTTGCCTAATTTCATTTCCCTGTTAGGAGTGCAGATCTTAGGTGGAAAACATCCTCATGAAGATAAAGGGATCAAGAAGATGAGGGTACATTGCATGTTGGCGTCAGTGCATGTATTTAGTAAATATCATAAATACCCACAAACGATGAAGTTCAAAATTCAATACCACATCAAAATTAAAATCAAATAAATCAATACCTATCACTGTATGACAGTTTTCGCGTAATTCAGATTCCATTTCATGAACTGGCCAAGATTTGTTTGTGAGTATGTGGGAAGAGAGAGAGAGAGAGAGAGAGAGAGAGAGAGAGAGAGAGAGAGAGAGAGAGAGAGAGAGAGAGAGAGAGATCCTTGGCTTCCAAGATATTATCAAGATGCTATCAACCCCCCGTGACCACTTTATCTCCAGACATGACGTTTCAATTTCATCTCTTAAGCCCTTCGCCCAACCCACCTGACCGGGCCACACCCCAATCCCACCAATTCACATCCTCGTAAGAAATATTATATATGTGACGGTCGGAATCTATTAAACCACAGCCTTCTTATTAGAAAGTAATTCTAAATCTAATTTGTCTTTAGGTACTTGTCTTTCCAATCTAAGACTCGTCGCTTGCAGTCTTACTGGGTAGTGAGTTTGCAATATTGTTATTTATCAAATAATATCTATTTTTCTCAGTACCCCTCCACACAAGCATGCACGTAAGAAAAAATTAAGACTGTGGACGGAATTAAAGGTTATTAGAGAGAGATTGGATATCTATTCATTTTCATTAACTATTTTGATAAAAAAAACTCTTTACACTCTACAGACAATTATAGTTCACGAACAAAAGTTAACAAGAGCTTTTGATAGAGTCTGTCGTTTATGCAGGTGCTATTACTTAACTTCTAAAACCAACACGCTTTTACAAGGTTATACTTGCGACAACTTTGTAACAACCTGAATCTTATATTCAGTTCCAGAATGAAATACAAAAAGCAGTAGAAGATTTGTCAGTGACTTTTCCGTGGTTCCTTTTGAGTTCAAACTTTTCTGTGGAGGAATAACGAGGTTGGATACGCGTTACTTTTTTATATGCTTTTATGTAGTTTGTTAGTGTCTGTTTGTTTTAGTCAAATCTTGTAACTCAATTTTCGACCTGTTCCCTTCGTCCGAAGAACTTGAAATTTCTCATGGTTACTCAATCCCGATGACAATACAACCTTACATGACCAACAGTTCAGCAGTGACCTCTAGTGACCGTACAGTAACCTCTCTCAGTATTTCAGGATATGTATGAAATTTCAATTTCACAACCTCTTCGACTCGGTAAATAACTCTAAGGATTTTACAAGCCTTGTTTGGTTCGACAAAAATCTGTTATAATTTCTGTCTAAACTAAAAAGTATAAATATATATCTATATATATATATATATATATATATATATATATATATAAAGTTTTTAATGCAATTTTTTATCCTAATGTACTAAAAAGTGACAAATAAATTTTTTTGAGATAAGAGATTTTCTTACATTTAATCATGTCTACAAAAATAAACGGATGGTCGCTAAACGTGTAAGGTAAAAGCACCCGATTCTCATCACACTTTGATAAGCTTCTTGTCAAGAGGCAAGAGGTCGTTAATTCTTCGCCATTAATTGGAAATAGAAAAAAAAATAATCGCTTCCAGATGGCTTGGTAACAGGCTTATGAACTAACAGGTGGTTATCTTCAACGGCCGGGGACTGTTTTCTGGATCTTGGGTCATAGGTTTTAAGACGTTTAATTGAGTTTCACTCACTGACTTTCTCTTTAATATTTTCATCAAATATATATATTGGATCCCACCAGCACCACTTTTGTAGGATTTTCCATCTTGTTGGGTGTTGGGAGTCACAGATTTTCTTCCTCCAGAGCAGATAATTATTAATTAATTATTCTTCCTCCAGAGCAGAACACAAAGTTTTCCTTACTCTTGACGGGGTCGAGGATATTTCTTACGCCAACGTTGGGTGTCGAGGATTATAGATGATTTTCTCTCTTTTAGCTAAATTGGAGGATGATTTTCTTCCCAATTTGTTATAAAATTGACTTTTATGTCGTTGATTTTTATATCGTGGTCCTTCGGATAGAGCATTCAAACTTGAATGGTGAGCAGTTTCGTTCCTTCTCTCCAAACTTTGAACACTTTGAACCTTTCCTAAGAAGTATGCCAAGTGAATAATCTGAATCTTGTACCCAAGCCATTTTAGTCACCGACCACTGTAGCTATCCTTAAGTAGTCCCCTTAGTTTATGTGCTTAGAAACTGCGGGATTAGTTTGTTTGTGCTTGTTAAACCAGATACAATTTTGTTATCTTGAAGGTATTTACAGCTTTTCAAAATGCCTGGGTGAGGTAAAGCACGGTTTACTTGTGCTGCTGCTAGACAAGTGATACAGCTTGAAAATGATCAAAATGGAATTTTTGCATTGATACTGACTGGAATTTGGAATTTTTGCACATCTTTTGTTTAGTGACTGATGGTCGTATATTTGATATAGATAGGGTGATGTACACCACCTTCCCTACTTCCATCTGCTTAATTCATATGTCCCGGAACTGGTGTGAGATAGCTCTCCTCATAGTAACTGCACATGCCACTAGGAAAGCATATAAAAAGTCCACACTTAAAGCGGTACATAGTCATACTCATTAATCACTTCCTGTAATGACCTTACTTCCTCATTTCTTGCAGTTTTTCACTTGGAATTGCCTAGAGGGACTTTGCCCAACTTTGATAGGAGGATCCAGGAATTGTGACAGTCATTGTCCTGCTACAGACACCATTGGCTGTTGATGGATTCCTTATTCTTTTTTCCTCAAGCAACTGAAGAACCGACCACTTATACACAGCACAGCTTCATAGAACTAAGTGCGTTGTTTTCAAGTGGAACTGTTTGGCACGAGAGTACCAAGCTCATACTATAAAGTATTCTATCTTGATGTGGTGCAAATTGATATCTTTTTCAGCAAGCCTTTCATAAAATGGTTTGATTAAGAAAACATTGAGATTTCTTTGTGGTTACAGGGATTAACGCCATTACTTACCCTAGAAACCCTCTGTGGTCCCATCTTACATGGACACTCAGATCATCGCTTGTATTCTCCAACAATACCTTAACCTAATCATGACCTAGAGTTGCTGGTGACTGTTTTATCTTAGCTAGGAATTAGGGCTACTTCAAAAAATAAGGATAGATCAGAGTAGATAACTAGCTCTTCCTTAAGTTGGGGTGATCTAGGAACTCATTTTCATTTGTCTCAGCTAGCTCCTTGAATAGCTGTAAACTTTCTGTGAATAAATTCCCTTCCTCTTAATTCACTTAGGAGAAATTTTCCAGAATCTTAAATTCCTAAAGAGAAGCTTAGGTATGTTGAAGTGAACTAGAACAGATCTGTATTATCTTAATGCGACAATTGTGTTCGTCTGTTGTTTTATGAAGGTTTCCTAAATGTATTTGGAGCCCTGTAGGAATTCTAGGTGGCCTGTATTCTATGGAGTTTGTTATCTAGGCCCTTGATATTAAATCAGTTTTCATCACATATGCTGCTCGTTATATGTAAATTTATTATAGTTGAATTTTAATGCGTGTGCATGATTTCATCATCATTTTCTTACTCATTTCTCTTGCTGTCTCTTCCCAGGCTATCTTGTTACTTTTGAACTTGAGAAAGTCATCTTTTTTTTTTTTCTTAGTTCAGCCTGCCTGGTATAAGACTTTAAGTGTTGTGATACTTCTTTACTATAATACGTAAATCATTCTAGGCATTTTGTCATTCTGCAGATAAGTTGCACATTCGAACACATTAGGCAACTTGTGGAGCAAGGTGTCTGTAAGTCTGGAAACAGGAGCCACCGTTGTCTCCTAAATTTTTTTTTTTTTTTTTTATATTAAGAAGTTTATTTCATGGCCTCCTACCATGGAAAACATAATTTTTACTTATTTTTTCTATAAGGATGTTCAAACAAGCAGCAGTAATATATGTACTATCACCGTTCCTTTGATTTCCCTTTGTGCCTATTTTCATTATTGACAATTGCATAACTCTGACGTTCGTTGGTTTGCACTCAAGTAGACGACCACACTGATCTTGCTATCTCCTGAGCCTGTTGAGAATTTGTTTTGCACAATTTATTGTTCGATAATTATATTTGATTTCACAAATTGATAAATTGTTATAATTCTCCAAAACTGTTGAAATTCTTTATTCTCGAATTTTGTTATACTTTAGTGCATTTATTACGTGGAAATTGGCAGTAGATTTCCTAAGTCAATTGATTCAGTCATACGCGACTTAGTTAAATTTTGTACCTTTCCCCGTGAAGTTGTCACTGAAAGCCCCCTGTGGTTTGGGTGGAACTAACGGTTTTCCCTGTGGCAAGTGATCACCAGGTCAGCAGCCTATCATATCCTACGAATGGATTCTTGTTGTTTATAACCCCTGGGTCGTTTTTGGTTCTGTGATTGCTTTTTTGCCCTGAGCTTTAGTTAAGTTAAATTTTCCAAGACCCAAACCTATTCCAATAGGTTTTAGGGTTTTCGATTAGGAAATGAGGTTCTAATTATAGTTTGTTTAGGATCATAATATATATTCAGTTATATGTAGGAGGAGCAACTGAATTGCCTTTGGTGTAATCTACAGTTATACAGCAAATGTGTTAATGTTGGATAGTTTCATCTCAGTTCTGTGCTCGCCTTTCTTTTGCTGCTGTTACTGACAGGAGGGCAAGAGAAATATCAAATATTTCCCAAAGTTTTTTTTTTTTTTTTAATTATTCACCCTTTTCAAACTCATCCTTCGTTCTATTAATTCATGGGCTTTCACCATATGGTTGGTTATGGAGGTGAAAGCAGGTTTCCTCCCATCATGGATAACAGTAGGCAGATTAGTAAAAGTTAAGTTTTCCTGCTTTAATTGAAATTTTAAGAAATAGCCATTTAATGCATATTGCATACGTAGTCACCTGAAGAAGTGGATTAGGAAATATGGTGGCTGCTTGCCTTAATGGCATTGGTCCCCGGTCTTAGAATTAAGATGATCCGTCATAAGTCTCATCTGGGGAACTGAGGCACCGCGCCCCGAAGGCCTGCTTCAGTATCTGTGACTTCACCAGCGCTCTGCTCCTCATCGACGTTGTACCAGATGTCCTTGATATGGGCCACTGCAATTGGCTATTCATGATACCCTTCACGAAGCAATATTTACTTCATACATTCGTCGAAGTCACCTCTGAAGATTTACTAATCTATACCGCCATTGGTTATATGATTTGCTATGCAGTTTTAATCTGTTGTTCATTTATATAATGAAACTTGTTTACCCGAGTAGGAACCAGTTGACAGTTAGCCGAGATGGCTGACAATCCCAAAACCGAGATTTTATAATTCGGCATATGTAGGGGTGGCCTCCACCTCCCCTTTTATGTCATGTTAACTTACACCCTCAACATATTCATTACCTCCTTAAATTTTTTCTATCTATTGTTTCTCACCTTCATGATCATTATTCCATATTTAAGACAGTGATCTACAGGTCACACACTTGTAGATTGTGTTTTAATTTGTATGTATCAACAGTAAAAGTATTAGCTAACTCATTTAAATTAATCAGATCTTGTGGTTAATTACAATCAGCTACCAGTTACAGTGTTTCATACAATTGAAGAATTTGGACATACTTTGCGACCGTGCCTGCTTCCAGTTACTGGAACAGTGTAGGAATCTAATAGAAAAAAAATCCAAACTTAATTAGGGAGCGTGACTTGACATTTATACAATTTCCGAGACGAGTTGTTATGTGGTTTGGAATTCTCCAAACTTTTCTAAATATAAAATGAAGAGCACAGATTATCACTGATTTTTACGTTACTATACTTTATGTAACTATGCTAAAAACAACAAATAATTAAAAGACCGAAAACATCCTCCTCCATCACAGAGATAACATCGTTGCCGTTACGGTTACACAAAACAAAAGAAGAAATAAAAAAAAGAGGGGGGCGGGGGGACGAATACGGCCCGTCCCGATATTTCTTCAATAAAGTTTTGGAAGAAATATCCAATATAATTTCCTAATTCATATGGACAAGACAGCGTTACGAGACAGGGCTGGCTTCCTCTAGATATAGGACACAGTCTGCAAACATTTATTACTTCAATAAAAGTCAAATATGAGTCGGAGGTTCTTTTGTGATTGTTTTTACAGGACCAAGGGGGCGGGGTGGGCGGAGCAGGTCCTGTTCGCTCTTCTTATTTCTCAAAACATATCTTTTATGGGATTTATCGCTTCATTCAAAAGGAGCCACGGAATTCCGCGTATTTCGAAATGACAAGACTTCGGCGCATGTAATGGAATCTTTTCAGTTAAAGAGCGTTGTAAATATTATCCAAATAAGAGATTGGATCGGCTGACCTACTCAGGAGTCCTATTTATGGACCGATTTTATAAGCAGTGTGGTTCAGGCCTCGTCTTCAATTCTGCAACTTTTCTCTAAAAATCCATTAAGAACATTTGCAGGGTCATATAAAATGGCAAACTCCTCGTTTACGACAAAATCATGCACGCGCTCTGTAATCAATCCATTGTTTCCGCAAATATTTTGTATAGCAGTTTCCATGGTCAACCAGCCCGTGATATATGAGGGCACGAACACTTCGTATGATTGTCACAATAATTACAGAAATAATAAAAAAAAAAGATATTGAGAAAGCGGGAAGCTTGATCATTGCAAAAACTCTCCCAGAATAGTAATCCCGAATAACCAGCTACACTATAGCATACTGCACATGCTGTGTATGTGAAGTTTTGTGTCTTTCGCAAGTAACGTTTTATTACTACCAATATGTATGTATGTATATATATATATATATATATAATATATATATATATATATATAATATACATACATACCCACACACACGCACACATACCACCCACACCATATGTATATATATATATATAGATTATATAATATATATATACTTATTACTAATATTCGTTATTATCATGTACCTCTGTATATATACATAACTATTAATTTAGTATTAAAACGTCACGTGCGTTCAAAATATGTATGTATATATATATGTGTATGTATGTATATATACATACATATACATATATATATATATTACATAATAATATATTACATATATTACATATATATAGACATATATACATCTATACATATATACATATATACATATACTATAATATACATATACATATAGACATATTAAAAACCCAATAGATATATCAGTAACATATATACATATATAACATAACATATAAATATACATTATATTACATATATACTATATATGACATATTAGTATATATACATATTATATATATACATACATATATCATTAGTATATACATACATCATATATACTATACATATATATATATATACTATATACATATTATATACATAATATACATTATATATATAACATATTACATAATATATATATACATATATACAATATATACTACTATATACATATATAACCTACATATACTATATTATACATATATCAATATATACCATATATACATATATAATATATACATCTATATATATTACATATATACATATATACATACCTATATATATACATGTATACATATATACATATATATACATTACATCAACATAATATACATATATACATACATATATATTACATAATATACATATATCATACATATATATACATACATATATACCTACTATATACAGCATATATAATATATAATAATGTTATATACATACATAATATACTACCCTATTATATAGATATACAATATATACATTTAGACATATATATATGATATATCCATATATAATATACATATATACATATTATATACATACATAATATATATATACTATATACATATATATATCCATATATTATACATATTATACATCTATATATAATATATACATAATACATATATATTATACATATAAACATATATATATATATCATATATACATATCTATTATACAAATACATATATATTATATACATATTATACATATATACATATATACATATATATATACATCATATACATATATATATACATATATACATATATATATACATATAGACATATATATATACATATAACTAGATAAATACATATACATATATATATCATATATACATATTATATAAGCATATATACATAATCCTATACTACAATATATGCATATATACATATATACATATTATATATTACATATATACTATATACATATATCCATATATACATATATATATATATATTATACATATATATATATCTAGACATATCTACCTTATTATATATACATATATATATATACATATATATTATATATATATATATATTATATATATATAAATACATATATATTTAAAAATATAGGAGTACAGATATATATATATATACATATATATATATATCTATATATATATATAGTAGATATATATACATTATATACATAGATACATTATATACATATCTACATACTACTATACATACATTATATATATATATATATATATATCTAATGTATATATACATACATAATTACATACATATATATATATATATATCTATTATAATAAGATATATATATATATATATATATATAAGCAAATACCACGGGAAATGATAGTCAGGAATCCAAGCGCTTTCGTCTTTATTCAGACATCGTCAGTAGCTCCTTGACGATGTCTGAATAAAGACGAAAGCGCTTGGATTCCTGACTATCATTTCCCGTGGTATTCGCTTATTTATGAAGTCACGTGCATCTACTGTGATTTTTTAAGAATATTTATATATATATATATATATATATATATATATATATATATATATACATACATACATATATATATATACACATACATATATACATATATACATATATTATATATATAATATATCTACATATATACATATATATATATATATATATATATATTATATATATATATATATATATATATATATATATATATATATATATATACGTATTGATATATATATATATATATATATATATATATATATCTATATATATACGTATATGTATATGTATATAATATATATATATATATATATATATATATATATATATATTTATATATATTATAGTATATATATATTGTAACAAAAAAAATCTCTATGGTAAGGATTTACGAGGAGAATATATCAGGAAACATTGACAACCCACTCTAACTTAAAATGTACTTTAATAACAATTAGTAAGGAAATTAAAGTCACAAACAGAACATTAAACAAATTACGGAGGCATTACACAAAAACAAAGACTCGCCATACAGCACTTCATCAAGACTACTCATCACTAATCACTGCATTTTACAGTATAATACCCAAGTCACAAAGCTTTACATCAACACAACATATAATTCACTGTAACATCAAAAAGTTAGTGGCAACCAATGTTACATCACACAAGAAAACGTCCAAATGGATAAACAATACATTACCATATATTCCTCAAAACTTGATACACTATTATAATCACTTGTTCGTTTCAGCTCTAACGAAAATCATCGTTTTGGGCCTTTATATACCCGACTCACGCTAGACATCCATGGACCAAATATCATTTTTCGGTACATTATCCTTGGCGACTACCGCCTACGCCAAGCGCTACTGCCATCTGTTGTCTAGTATACACACTTTTTTGTATGCAAATATCAATTTTCAACCTTTTCTGCAATTTTACATTCAATAAATCAATATTCCTTTACATTCCCCCCCTTTTAACCCAGCGGCTCTCTCCTCAGTCCATGCTGAATTTTCACTCTTACAGTCTTAAACATTAGCTACTTCCATTTAGCAACTATCGGAGACTGCCACGTCGTTGGTAACAAGCATTTTCCTTTAAGTAATCAACAGATCTAGAGAGAGAATCTGCAATGACATTTTCTTTGCCTGCTATATGGTGAATATTTAGTTTGAATGGTTGCAAAAATAAAGACCATCTTAAAATTCTCTTATTGTTGTGCTTACATTTATTAATAAAGGTTAAAGGGTTATTATCAGTATATACGTCTATTTCAAAGTTACTGTTAAGCAAGTATATCTCAAAGTGCATTAAACTCAAAATTAAACTTAAAGCTTCTTTTTCAACAATACTGTAATTTAACTGGTGGCTATTATATTTCTTTTGAAAAGGAAGACAGGGTGTAAAACACCATTATGTTCCTGTAATAATACACTGCCAGCTCCTACTTCACTGGAGTCTACCTGTAACTTGAATGGTAGATTAAAGTCTGGGGATTTCAGCACTGGCTTAGACATTAACATGAGCTTAAGTTTATTAAAGGCATCGTCACATTCCTTTGACCACACAAACTTCACATCCTTTTTCAGCAACTCTGTTAATGGGTAGGCTACATCTGAAAAGTTCTTACAAAATTTTCTGTAATACCCCACTGTTCCCAAAAATTTCATCACTCCACGTTTAGATGTAGGGAGGGTCAAATTCTTTATGACCTCAATATGACAATCAACAGGTTTCACTTGGCCACTTCTTATTTCATGTCCTAAATATTGAACAGTAGTTTTTCCAAATTCACATTTGGTAAGGTTTATCGTAACATTAAATTCTAATAACCTCTTAAAAACATCAAATACTTTTTTAATGTGATCTTCCCAGGTTTCTCCAACTATGATAATGTCATCCAAATAAACAAATACACCTTCGAGATCCTTCAAGATATAATTCATCTGATGTTGGAATGTCAGAGGTGCATTACATAAACCAAATGGCATTACCTTATAATTATAAAGTCCATGGGGTGTAACAAATGCAGCAATATTCCTGCTGTTTTTGTCTAACTCAATTTGATAGTATCCTTTCAATAAATCAATTTTACTTAAAAAAGGAAACTTTGCTACATTATCAATTATATCTTCTACTCTGGGCATAGGATATGAATCTTTTATAGTTACATTATTTACCTTTCGATAGTCTGTACACATTCTTGCACTTCCGTCAGGTTTGTCTGCTAGTCCGTGTTTCAGTAAATAAGCAACTTCGGTCTTTAACTGTTGTTGTTGCCTCGGCGACATTCTGTATGGACGCTGACTTATTGGAGTCTCTTCTCTCAACCTGATTTTATGCTGTACACCTTTTATCCTTTTAGGATGGTCTGAAAACAGATCTGAAAAGTTTTGAATTAGCACTTTAAAATCATGCTGCTGTTCAGCAGATAAATGAATACATAACTTCCTAAATTTTTCATCATCACTCAAATAATCTGTATTTTTTAATCGAAGTTCAATTTCTTCTTCAACGTCTTTTTCATCATCCTCTTTTGCAATTGACACCACTCCACTGGATTCGTTATACTTCTTTAATTTGTTAATATGGAAAGTTTTAACTTTCCTCCGTCCTGTAGGAAATTGAATTCGATAATTAACATCACTTACTTTTTCCTTCACCGTGCAAGGTCCTATATACTTCTGGTTAAAAACCTTACCAGATGTAGGGAGATACACTAGAACCTTATCTCCTATGTCGAGTTCACGTTTTGCAGCCTTTTTGTCGTAGTTTCTTTTCATCTCTTCTTGTACTACTTTGAGATTCTCATGTGCTACTTTCCATATTTTCTTTATTTTTTCCTTCATTTCTTGTAACGTGATAGAATCCTTCTCATCTGAAATCAACTGATTCTTTATCACCTCCATGCGTGACCTTACCTGATGGACATATACTAACTGAAAAGGAGAATAACCCAACGATGAATGTACGCTATCACGAACGGCAAATAGCAACATTGGTATGTAGACATCCCATTCCTTTTCATTTTCACAACAGTACGTGCGAAGCATGGTTTTGAAGGTTCGATGAAATCGTTCGACCACTCCTTGGCTCTGTGGGTGATAAGGAGACAATAAGCAATGCTTAATATTCTGACAGGCTAAAAATGAGGTAAACTTTCTAGACGTAAAGTTGGTTCCTTGGTCGGTTTGAACTTCTTTTGGCAAACCTACCAGCGAGAAGAACTTATCAGCACTCACAGTTCTTAAAGGAATAGCCTCTGGAAATCTGGTAGCACTACATATAATTGTCAGCAAATACTCGTTACCTTTGCTAGACCTAGGCAGAGGTCCTACACAATCCAAAACCAGTTTCTCAAAGGGTTCTCCTGGAACTTCAATGGGTTGCAATGGCATCACCTTAGGGTCATGTTGAGCTTTACCTTCTTTTTGACATAAATCACAATTTTTACAATATTCACTACAATCTTTCTGCATCTTAGGCCAAAAAAAATACCTTAATAATTTCTCATAAGTTTTGTTTATACCTAAATGACCAGAATAACTACAGTCATGAGCAATACCTAGAACAAAATTCCTATAACTACTTGGAATGACCACTTGTTCTACAACATCATAAACATTTCTACTCTTGAACTTCCTCATTAGGATTCCATCCTTTAAAAAGTAACACTTGCCTTCCTTCTCGATATCATTTATATCAACAAGGGCATTAGCTCTTATTACCTTCAAATTATCATCTTCAATTTGAGATTTAACAAATTCTTCCTTATTTCAGCATTCGCAAAGGAGTACTGACTTTACTTACTTGTAGTGTTTCCGGACTATCTTTAAACAAGTTTTGTAAATCCAAACCGTCGTCATCATTTACCTTTCCTTCGGCACTCTTACTTCTTGTAGTAACTGCACAAGCAGGAAATAAGTTTGGAAATGTACATTCAACTTCTGTAATAAATGAAGAATTAGAGGGTTTTTCTGTCAAAATTGGATTACTGCTACCAAAAACTGTGTCTCCACATACATCATTTCCAAGAATTAACTCTACTCCTGACACTGGGATTTCTCTCACCAAAGCAATTTTAACATATCCCGAAATTAACGGAGTTTCTAACCTTACTTCTACTAATGGAGCTGAAAATTCAGGTCCAAACCCACGCAGAAGTACATACTCTCCAGTATCCTTCCACTGGTCATACATATTTCTTATCATTACAGACTGTACCGCTCCGGTATCTCTTAACCACCTTACTTTCCTTTTTTCAACACAAGGGAGGTGTAACCAACCATCTCCCATAAAAGGGTCATACAATTCAGTACCTTTGGATGTGGACTTCTCTTCAGGTAGTCTCACTCCATTTCCTTTTACAATATCCTCAATACAACCAACATTACTAACATTTTGAACATCATTGTTACCTATTTTGTAACCTATATTCTCATCAACATCACATATATTATTACTGTCGATGCTATCATTACAATACCTCTTACCTGGCTTAAGGGGACCTCTGTCACCACATGCTTGTGGTTGATTCAACAATGCAATGGTATTTTCAGGTTTATGATCATCCTTAAAATGTACAGGTTTGTCTTTAACTTTATTTACCACTTGGACGGTTTATTGTGCGATGTGGACAACTCCTACTGATGTGTCCTGGTTTGCCACAACTGAAACATACAAAATCTCTAAAATTTTCGCCTATATTTTGGTAACTAGGTGTAAACTGATCATTTACACTGGATCCTGCTTTTCCAGCACTAACACTAGGACCAGAACTATATTGACTTGCCCCTCTACTACCTCTATTAAAGGATTTATTATAGACTCCACGAGATGATACCTGTGAACTCGTAGTCTTATCTTGTGCCTTGTAATTTTGCCGCTCTTCCCAAACTCTGCTCCTTCCAATTTTAGGAGTGACGTCAGTATAATATAGCTTATGGGTCAATGCATAATTATCAGACAATCTAGTGGCTTCATCCACATTATCTACATCACGTTCATCCAAATATGTTTTAATAAGTGGATTAATACCATCCTTGAACTGCTCAAGCAAGATAAGTTCCTGAAGTTTACCGAAATCACCATTAACTTCTCAGGCACTCATCCACCTATCATACCACAGGCGTTGTTCCCGTGCATACTCCATATGAGTACGACTGTCTCTTTTTATCCAGCTTCTGAACTTCTCTATATACCTCTCTGGCACCCATTCATAAGCTTTCAAAACTTCAGATTTAACTCTCTCATAAACCTTAGAATCATCTAAAGATAAGGCAGCAAATACTTCCCTAGCCTTTCCTCAAAAGGAGGTTTGAACCAACGTGCTCCATGACGTTCTCGGCCATTCACGCTGTTCTGCTACTTTCTCAAATTGTAAAAAAAATGCATCCACTTCATTTTCAACAAAAATTGGTACACTTTGTACTGCATTGTCTACTCTAAAAGATTTTGGTATTTCTCTGGACTTTTCTTCTACTTCAAGTTTCTTCATCTCTAGCTCTATCCTCTTTTGCTAAACTTCAGCTTCTACCTTCTTTTGCTCAACTTCAATCTTCTTTTGCTCAACTTCAGCTTCTACCCTCCTAACCTTTTCAGCTCTCTCATTTTCTAACTTCTTTAGTTCAACAGCTTTCTCACTCTCCTTTTCAGCTCTCTCATTCTCTAATCTAACTATTTGCAAATGAATCTGCATCTGCTCAACACTCATCCCTTCATAAAAAAGTTTGGACTTTTTTGGTTTAACCTTGCGTGACTTGGTTTTTTCACGTACGGCTTTGGCACCTTCCTTTTCACTTGCACTACCCTCTGTATTATTCTCACTAGCGCTTTGCTGGCTATCAGTTTCTTCCTCTTCCCAACTCATTAGTAACAACCCTTCCTTATCAGACAAAATGCCTAAAGTCATTAGCGCCTCACTTACTTTATTTAAGATTTCTTGCTTCCTTTCAGATTCTGATACTTCTACATTATAGTACCTAGCTAGAACAATCCAGTCTATTTTAGTTATACCTTCTAACTTTTCACTACTAGGACTACGTATGAAATCTTTCAAATCAAACATCTTTAATAACCTGCTCAAAATAACACAGCAAGACAAATATTATAGCACTAACAATATCACAACTCTCCCCCCTCTCTAAAGTACATGGAAGTACTGAAAAGCAATTAACAGTAGGGATACGTCAAGTTATGGTCGAATACGCTCGTCATGAATAAAGCAACAATTAATAAGGATACGTTCGAGTTTCGTTCGACAGGCCCCCATGTAACATAAAAAAAAAATCTCTCTACGGTAAGGATTTACGAGGAGAATATATCAGGAAACAGTGACAACCCACTCTAAATTAAAATGTACTTTAATAACAATTAGTAAGGAAATTAAAGTCACAAACAAAACATTAAACAAATTACGGACGCATTACACAAAAACAAAGACTCGCCATACAGCACTTCATCAAGACTACTCATCACTAATCACTGCATTTTACAGTATAATACCCAAGTCACAAAGCTTTACATCAACACAACATATAATTCACTGTAACATCAAAAAGTTAGTGGCAACCAATGTTACATCACACAAGAAAACGTCCAAATGGAATAAACAATACATTACCATATATTCCTCAAAACTTGATACACTATTATAATCACTTGTTTGTTTCAGCTCCAACGAAAATCATCGTTTTGGGCCTTTATATACCCGACTCACGCTAGACATCCATGGACCAAATATCATTTTTCGGTACATTATCCTTGGCGACTACCACCTACGCCAAGCGCTACTGCCATCTGTTTTCTAGTATACACACTTTTTTTGTATGCAAATATCAATTTTCAACCTTTTCTGCAATTTTACATTCAATAAATCAATATTCCTTTACAATATATATATATATATATATCTATATATATATATATATATATATATATATATATATATATTTATTATTAAAAAGTCACGTGCGTAAGTAAAAAAAAATCACATATAATACAGTATGTACAGTATACTGTGTAGGCATATATAATAGATAGATGAAGAAGGAAAGAATGATAGATAGGTATTCGTAATTATTATTCAGGAAGGGAGTCAGGATTTTTTTAATGATAAAGTTTCCTGCTTCGTATATACTATGTATACATTATATTATATATATGTATTATATATACTAGCTGGGTAGGGCTGGTCCCCAGCTAGGTAGGTCAATATAACCCAGAACACAGTGTCGTGGCAAGCAAATAAAGCATGAGAAACGGACATTTGTAAAATGCGGACGGATCGTCCGTCCGTGGGTCGCCTTCACTTTCGTTTGAAAAAGACGGACGAGTGCCAGTTTTACATCAAACTTGTAAAAGACGGACGGATTGCCCGGAGACTTGGCGCATGGACATACAACCCGGAGACTATCTGTATTTATGGATTTTTGTATTACATAACACTTAGGGATGACGTTTACGCTACAAAACCTCTTTGTATACAATATCATCTGTCTGTCCACAACTCAGCGTCATGTTAGCGGAACCAGTTGCTCTGCTCATTGCGACATACAGTTCGCCATGCGTAAACATGGGAGGTGGCAGAAACACACCAACGCGATCCAAAGTCTGGCCCAGAGACTTGTTTGCAGTGAATGAAAAGGCCAGCTGGATGGTAAACTGCCTTCGCCGTCATTGGAAGGAAAACTGGTTATCCGAAGGCATCGGAGGATTCCGAGGAATGAACAGCCATTTGCCAGTGTGAGGACCCGTTGTTATCACTGCATCGAAGACGTGAGAGTTGAGCTCCGTAACGGTGTATCTTGTCCCGTTACAATGTCCATTGGCAGGATCGAAATTCCGAAGCAACATTATCGGACAGTACTTTTTCAAAGTTATTTTGTGCACTGGTAGTCCCGATGGATTTAAGTTGTTCAGGAAATCTTGCGCATACTGGTGGTAATTTTCATCTACTACTGTGTCTGAACTGAGATATTCACGGCTTTCTCCTGGAAAGTTGCTGACCTTGTGCTCGTTGACACTGCTGATGACAGCATTGGTTAAAGCTATAACAGCTGTGTGTTTCTTCCAATAGATGATTTTCGTTTCCCTGGCATGTTCTGTCGATTTGAATAAAAAAAAATAAGCAACATGTAATACTCTCACGTAGTTTACTTAAATGAATGTTACATAACGCTACAATGTTTGTTTACTTAAGGCAATCGTCTAACTCGTATGATGTATATTAGGAAAATTTACCCTGACAAAGTTGCAGCTGCCTTGCTCCAGAGTCAATATGAACATGATAAGCTATAACCTCCTATGCTCTAAAGCTACTAACATCAATCTTAACCATTAATCAATCTTAACCACGTAGATTCTGTAATTTCTAATACATTCAATTTTGATAAATGTCCAGTTTTTGTGAATGCATCCAATTTTGATAAATGTTCAATTTGTGTGAATGCATTTAATTTTGATAAATGTCAGTGTATGCATCCAATTTTGATAAATGTTCAATTTGTGTGAATGCATTTAATTTTGATAAATGTCCAGTTTTTGTGAATGCATTCAATTTTGATAAATGTTCAATTAGTGTGAATGCATTTAATTTTGATAAATGTTCAATTTGTGTGAATGCATTTAATTTTGATAAATGTCCAGTTTTGTGAATGCATTCAATTTTGATAAATGTTCAATTTGTGTGAATGCATTTAATTTTGATAAATGTCCAATTTGTGTGAATGCATTCGATTTTGATAAATGTCCAATTTGTGTGAAATGTGCTATCTTAAGTGGGGTAATTTACTTAAACGAATACGTTACATAATGCTACAATACTATTCTGCATATGAAACTCATCTGACTGGTATGATAGATGATCTATATCAAGAAAACTTACATTCACAAAAAGTTACAACCGCCTTGCTCCTGGTCAATGCTTCTCTGCCACTTTGTAAACAATGTCTCCAAACTGGTCAGCGGTTCGCCTTGCTCCACGGTCAATGATGTCTGCCATTTTTGTGTTTTATTAGCGGACAGACAGACAGACATAACGCCATTATAGTAAGATTGTCCGTTTTAACGCCAGGAGTCGCTTCGACGGTTGCTGTGCAGGCCTGTGTTTTGCTTGCATTTTCGGTTAAGGTTTTCCACCCGTCCCTTGAAAGTGACGGAGACATAATAATGCCCATTAGGTGGAGGGCGGTGTGGGGGAGGTAGGATGAAACCCCATTATAACCCATCTTAGGAGTCCCCACTATAACCCTGCCAAGTTTCATGCCCATCGGACCAGCCGTTTGGCCGTGATTGAATGACAGACGGACGGACAGACACGCCCATCATAGTTAGAAGTTATATATATACATATTATATATATATATGTATATATATATATAATATATATATATATTATATTTATATAATATATATATATAATATAATATATAATATATAATATATATTATATATATATATATTATATATACATACATGCATATATATCTTTCCCTTATCAAAGTCATCCTCCCCTAAACCTCCACTCTCGATCTTCTTCCTCTAACATGTTCTTCCCAGGCCCTCTTCACTCCCTCCTCGTCATCCATCCTACACATGCCCATACCATCTCAATGTGACTTTCTTATCACCTGTGTAATCTTTACAGTTTCCAATCTTTCAAGCAGCGATATTCCCATAATCCACCTCAGAATTCTCATCTTTGTTCTCTTTACTTCCTCTTTTCTTCTTAGAGTCCATGTTTCCGATCAGTACATTAACACTGGGCTTATGTATATATATATGTATATGCACATATATATACATGTGTATACGTATTTACATATACCTAAATATCAGTAAGGACACCAAGGCCAAAAGCCGGAACTATAAAAATGATAATACGTATAAAAGATGACAAATAATAAAAAAAAACTTTTAAAAGATTGTTAATCAAAATAAACAATAAAATAAAGCAAAATACAAAACTTAAGTAACAAAAGCGGATGGTACGAAGGAACAATTAATACACTAATGACACAAACCAACAAAACACAGACTAAAAACACAAACTTGAGGTTACAGCCATATTTTTAGCCTGAGAGGGCTCTAACTTCATGGAATATAGAACGTCTTAAATATTGAGGGCTGTAGCAAACTGAGCAGTGGTTAAAACAGAAAAATCATCAATATGTAAAGGGTGACCAGTCCCCTCGCTGTGTTCTCTAATTGCTCTGTAACTAGGCCTTGAAAGATAATTACCTGCACGAAATGACTTACAGAGGTGTTCAAACCATCTCATATAAGCTGATCTGGTAGTTTTTCCAATGTAAGTGGCATTACAACCGCTGTACTGCTCAGATTGGACCAATGGCTTATTGGTATAGGTTTTTAATTTTAAAGAAATTACATAATTTATTTTGTAAAGTGAAATAAATTTTGATAACTAGCTGAGGGTAACCAATGGACAAAATGGAAAATTTCTGCTTTTTTTAAATCGTAACTTTAGTTCCAGTAAAAGTTAAAGATAAATAAATTTCTTTACGTTAGCGGTAGTTTCGGGTTGTTTATTTACATTAATTTCGAAAGTTGATTACCAATATAGGTATTCACATAATTCAAAGGATGGCCATTGTTTTTAAAAGTCACTTTAGGAATTCCAATTCTTCATGCAAATCCAGTTGCTGTATGAAAAATAAGTAAACACGATATAGGGTATGGTTTAGAGGGATGTGGGCGAGGAATAATTTTTCAAAGAGGGAACTAATTTCTTGATCGCTAAGGATTCAAGAATAGGTGGTGGTGTCCGTGTTGGCTGGTTAGTATAATCTTAAGATCATTATAGATCATTTTACTTTTGCATTGTTTTACATGATCTCTAATATTTGTTGTATGTAGCCTAAACCACAGCCTGCCTTATGCTTATTTTTTTTATACAACAACTGAACTTCTAGGAATAAGGTCTGCTTGTTGAAATAGTTTACTCCTTTCTCCTTCTTAACAATATTTTCGGTTTCCATTTTGAATTGAAGTTTTACTTTATAATATTTTATTTGTACATGCATACTAACGTTTCTTGCTGTATTTGTAAGTTTTACTTTGTATTTTTAGCCTTGAAGATGAGACTATCTCGAAACGT
>NC_061099.1:58447824-58455324 GCF_015104395.2 Macrobrachium nipponense | reverse complement strand
AGCAAGCACAAGCAACGTGGATCGGGAGCTGTCCCAATTATTCGTATATTCTGAATAATACTGTCACGGGAGATAGCTGTATATGGCTGGTTAGTGTGTGATTCTTGATGGCACCCTCCTGAACATGACGGGAAACCCTCTATGATAGATGGATAGAGGTCATACCAACATAAGTGCCCAGACATTCGGACAGGATATTTGGGCTTTGGGCATTGGATATTTGAAGCGGTAGATTACGTTCATCCATTTAAGGGGTCATGTACTGGAGGGGAGGGGTTGTATCTCATAATAAGGTCTGGAGTCTGGTTATTCTTGTAATATATTATAAGTTTGATCTTCTTGCCCTCCTCAGTTGGGGTGATGTTCTCCATGATGATCTTCCATGATGATCTCCTTCATGGAGTCCTCGTCCTCACGATACTGGGAGTGCATGAATGCTTTATAGAAAATCTTGATGCTGTCCTGAGGACAGTTTAAATTAAAAATGAAAGATAACTGATCAATGGCCAATGTTGCTGATGCAGATATGAAGATTGCTTTTGCATTTTTGCATGTGCTAATGGGAGTAAAAAAGTATTGATAGTTAATGAACGAGTCAACTCCAGATCTGGTTAATGCATCTGAATTTCGCAGATGCCTATATGTATGAGTGGGACAAGACTTATTCTCTTTTTCGTGGCCAGTTAGGTAGAGCATATTCCTGCTGTCGCTGTACCATTTCTCCCGGGCAGCATGGACTTCTCGGGTGATGAGCTTATTCAAATACCCATTATTTGTGAGTATCTGTGAAGCTTTATCAAGCTCCTGGTGAGTGTCCTACCAAGTAGAACACTGGGAGAGGGCCCTTTTTATCAAATCACAGACGGTTGTGTACTTAAACCTGGCGGGGCACTTGCTGTCCCCATTCAGGCACATACCTAGATTAGTTTTCTTTGTGTAGACTGCAGTATGGAGGCCACCTTCGGTATTGGTAACAAGGACATCGAGAAAGAGGAGCCAATTGTCGGTGCTCAGTTCAACACTATAACTATGCTGTCGAATTGAGCACGTTGCATTGCTGGAGCATGTGGTGAAGGGCTTCGACCTCATCCTTGTTGTCGGCTTGCAAAAAGATATCATCAATATACTGTGCATATTTGCGGGGGTGCTGTATCTGGACAAGGACTCTCTCCTCCACTGTGGCCATGTGGAAGTTAGTAAACAGGACTCCTAAAGGGGAGCCCATCGCAACGCCTGTTCTTCTGGCGAAATATCTGGTTTCTGTGGATGGGAAAGGATCCTCTCTTCGTACAGATATCTAGCAAGGCCCGCACTGAAGCTTCTGGGATGTTGAGGGTTGCCGTCGACTGATCCCTGTAGTCTCCAGTTAAGTTGATGTCAATAATTTCATTGATGGACACGTTGGTAAAGAGTGATTCTATGTCAAGTGCTAGGGGAGCCGAGAATTTCTTCTAGGAATCTACCAAAGATCACAGGTTATACCAGCTCCATGCTTAAGACATCAAGATTTGGTTCAGGTGCTTGGCCAAGCCATAAGTCGAGCAGGTGTTTGATTGATTATAGGGTAGAGGGGGTTCCTGTTCTTATGAGTTTTCATGTTCCCGTAAAGGTAACCCAGGCCGTAGTCTCCTAGGATGGGTGGGAGGAGGACTGCATTTGGGGCTGTGTTAACAGCACTATTGACCTGATTAGTAACCCTCTTGATCTCTTCGGTGGGGTTTCATGTAAGGCGCTTGAACTTCTTGTTGTTGGACAAGATGGCTTAGAGTTTTTAATGATACTCTGAAGTTTCAATCAAAACTAAGGGTGCCATCTTGTTTGCACAGCACACAGTGATGTCCTGGTTCCCTCTCAGCTCCTTTGCTGCTTCCTTCATCTCACGGGTGAAGATGCCGCCGGAGGAAGATCCTCTTTCTATGAGGGCTTTGGTGAGGAGAAGGGGCTGGAAAGCATCAAAGCTTTGGCTCTCTAACTGTTGGATGGAGCCTAGTAAGAGCTCAATCATTGGTTGGTTTTCATTGGGCTTCGGCATATACATAAAGTGGCAATTAAGCCCAATTCTAAGCAGACCACCTTCGTTGGGAGATGGTTTGTATTTGGTGAGATTAATATAGCCTTGCATTTGCTGAGGGACTCGCAGTTTATCGCCGTTGAGAGAGATCAGCTTGTGCAAGACACCCTTCATACGTTGCTTCATGTCTTCCTCTTGTAGACGGGCAAGGCAG
Organism: Macrobrachium nipponense; assembly: GCF_015104395.2. Classification (NCBI taxonomy): domain Eukaryota; kingdom Metazoa; phylum Arthropoda; class Malacostraca; order Decapoda; family Palaemonidae; genus Macrobrachium; species Macrobrachium nipponense. Next base: position 58,453,099 of record NC_061099.1, on the reverse strand, counting down.
GTGATGATGCTCTTGGGTGGTGATCTTCAGTAGGTTGGTCATCATCGGTGGGATGGCCATCATTGGTGGGCAGGTTGTCATTGGGCTGGTCTACATAGGGATTGTCTGATTGGGGTGGAGACTACTGTCTTTAATAGCATCAAGATGGGATGCTTCAAGCTCTTTTCCTACTCTGCTGGCACCAGGGCTGCTTGTGGGGTACTGTACACTACTTCGCACAGGTTCCCACTCTCTTTGGAGTTGCACAGTATCCTCGTGCAGGGCATGCAGCTCAGCAGTCTTCTCCCACAGTTGCCGTTGTAGGAGGGACTTCCTGAAGCTCCTCATACCTTCATTGTATCTTGCTAGAGTCCATCCAACAGTTAGACAGCCGAACCATTTTACGGATCACCGAAGCCCTCCACCCCCTTCTCCTCACTGAAGCCCTCATGGAAAGAGGATCTTACTCCAGCAGTATCTTCACCAGTGAACTGAAGGAAGCAGTGGAGCTGAGAGTGCCTTACACGAAACCCCACTGAAGAGATCAAGAGGGATGCTAACCAGGTCATTAGTGCTGTTAATGCAGCCACGAATGCAGTCCACCTCCGGCCCATCCAAGGAGACTACGGTCTGGGTTACCTTAGCAGGAACGTGAAAACCCATAAGGACGGGAACACCCTCTGCCCTATAATCAGCCAGACGCCTGGCCTAACGTATGCCTTGGCCAAGAGCCTGAACCAAATCTTGATGCCCTACATCCTAAGCTGGTATAGCTTGTGATCTTTGGAAGAATTCCTAGAAGTAATTTGCGACTTCACAAGCACAGGAACTATCACCTCTCTCGATGTAGAATCTCTCTCTACTGACGTGCCTGTTGACAAAACCATTGACATCACCTTAGTAGAGTCTACAGTGACCAGTTGACAGCACCCCTCAACATCCCAGAAGCTTCATTGTGGACCTTGCTAGATATCCGCATGAAGAGGGGCCCCTTCTGCACCCACAGGAACCAGATGTACTGTCAGAAGGGTGGTATCACATTGGGTACATTGGAGGAGTGAGTCTTTGTCCAGATACAGCACCCCCCAACTATGCACAGTATATTGATGATATCTTCATGCAAGCTGGCAACAAGGATTAGGTCGAAGCCTTTTGCTGCATGTTCCTGCAATGCAGCCTGCTAAATTATACTGTCGAATTGAGCACCGACAATCGGCTCCCCTCTCTCGATGTCCTTGTTACCAAGGCCAAAGGCGGCCTCTGTACTTAGTCTACACAAAGAGAACTAATCAAGGAATGTGCCTGAATGGAGACAGCCAGTACCCTACCAGGTTTAAGAACATGACTGCCAAGGCTTTTGTAAAAAGGGCCCTCTCCCAGGAGCTTGATAGAAATTTGCAGATGCTCTAGAATAATGGGTATTTGCATAAGCTCATTACCCAAGAAATCTGTGCTGCTCTGGAGTAATGGTACAGCAACAGTGAGAACTTGCAACTACACCCTCGGGACAGCATCAAGGTTTTCTATTAAAGCATTCATGCACTTCCAGTACCGTGAATAAGTTTTTGTTCACCAAAGGTTTGAATGTGGTCAATTGCCACCCTGTATTACCCTTGTCTTGTCCTTGTGTCTGAGCAGTTGGACTTAATCTTTTTGTAAACCTCTTAAATTGTACCCATGTTTATGCTTGTTTGGGAAGGTTACTCATTCTCCAGTTGTGTTGGATTCTAGGTACTAATCTCCTTATAATCCATATCTGTCACTTATACGACCCTTCCTTGCCATCTCAGTTTCTTATGTATGTCAGTCGGTCTGCTAAGTAAAGGACATGAGTTGAAAGATCTTGCAGCTACTCCAGTGTTTCACTTTCCTTCATGGCTTATACCTTTATTTATGCATTTATCACGTTCCAAACTTTCGTGTTTCAGTTATACATACTTATATATGTAAGTATATATACATATATATGAATACATATACATATATATACATATATGTATATATATGTATATGTAAGTGTATCTATATATATATATGTAGACAGATAGATAGATAGATAGAGAGAGAGAGTTAAAAGCCACAATAATGGATATTACTGTATCTTTCAAAATACAAAATAGTTTAAAAAATACGGAGCTTTCGACCGTTTGCACAACGGTGCTTTTCAGCCAAATGAATAAAAATACATGTTTTTCTTAAAAAAGACAAATTGAACATTTTTTTGTGACAGCCCAGGAAACCATCGAACAACTTTCGGCGTGAATATAGCGGTCATGTAATGGTTGTTTCTCAGTATCTGTTTGTTTGTATGGTGCTTTTACGTTGCATGGAACCGGTGGTTGGTTATTCAGCAACGGGACCAACGGCTTTACATGACTTCCGAACCACGTCGAGAGTGAACTTCTATCACCAGAAATACACATCTCTCGCTCCTCAATGGAATGGCCGAGAATCGAACCCGCGACCCCCAAGGTGGGCGCCAACACCATACCAATTACGCCACTGAGGAGCTTTTCTCAGTATCTGTGAGCCAAATATATTGGTCTTGTCAACTGTCCTTTCGATCGTACGGTGTTCATTACCAGTGACTACTAAGTAGGTTACTCGTGGGTGGTGAACGACTTTCTGCATCGGTGCCTCGTGGTTGTTTTTGCGACAACTGCCTCTTCGACAACCTGTTCGGGGAGAGATGAGGGAGACTACTATAGTCGGTTCACTTAGGGTAGATTCCTGAGTGAGCCCTATGCCTAGGAGACGTTTATTTGGCGGCCTCTGATTGGCTGATACCGGGAGTAGGCAGCTTGCTCAATGTCGCATATTTTTGTCTGTCGGTTAGAATTCTAGCAATATGTTTTATATTTCTTCAATTATCTCACGCTTTGTGAAAGATAGGAAAGTTTGGTCAAACCATAGGATTCGGTATTTAATTGTACAACTAAATCATCTTTTCCTGAAATCAATAAGATAAAACACAAAGGAATTACAACGAGTAAAAGTGAAGAGAGAAGCATTTAAATCTTTGTACCTGTTTTTACTTATCATTGGATTTTGCATCATTCATGTGATGAAGATAAGATAAAACTTGTTTTATTCAATAAATTCACTCTGAATACGCTGGCGCTTTCAGATGTTAGGTGCCATCGTTGCTTTTGTCGTCTCAGCAAGAGCTGTGAGTTGCCAATTAGCGATATAAGGAGGTTTCAATTTCGACAATATTTACCGTGTTATGTTATTACATTTTCTGTAAATAAATGCACAGAATTCCTATTACGACTGTCGAACATTTTCAATCCAATATCATATATGTGAGTATGTCTGGACATATCTGATAAAAAAGAATTAATAATCAGATGGATGGATCTGCTATTGATAGCTCAGATCTAGGCGGGCCGCAGGAAATTCAGTCCAGGGAAGAAATTGAACTCTATAGACATGCTTCGCACTCTTCAACTCGGCCTAAGCCTTCATCATTTTTTTTTTCAGCATATTGTTTCTAATCTATTTATACGAATTTATTTTCAAACGAAAGAGACATCAGAGACTTATTTGAGTGATATGAAATAATAAGCTCATTGAAGTAATAAACGACAAAGAACTAAATAAGATTGTTTTCCTTTCAGGCCGAGTCAAGTAGGATGCAACATAATAAGATATATTCTTAATTTTCTCTTCACATATCCCACGCGTCTAAAATCGGAAAGCACCAGCGTATTCAGAGTGAATTTATTGTATGAAAACACAAGTTTTATCTTATCTTGATTGACATGAATGATGAAAAATCCAATGATAAGTGAAAAAACAGGTATACAAAATTAAATGCTTCTCTCTTCACGTTTACTCCTTGTTATTCCTTTGTGTTTTATCTTAGTGATTACAGGAAAAGATGATTTAGTTGTGCAATTATTACGGAATCCAATGGTATGACCAAAAAGTTCCTATCTTGTGCAAAGCGTGAGATAATTGAAGAAACATAAAATATTTCTAGTTTTCTAAGCTACAGACGAAAATACGAGACACTGAGCGAGCTGCCTACCTCCCGGTATACCAGCCAATCAGAGGCCGCCAAACAAACGTCTCGTAGGCACAGGGCTCACCCAAGAATCTACCGTAAGTGTACCAACTATCAGGGGCCTCGAGAAACTGCTTAAAATGTAAATTTATGGAATGACAGACTACCCTGTCTGTATGTCTGTCCTGCGTAAAGTCTTCTATGGCTTACTTGACTACTTTTATAGCATATAGTTTATGACCCCTCCCAGTCCATGACGTGATTATTCTCCCAACAATGGTTAGCAATAGCGCTGTTTTGGGCGAAGTCCCTAACCGCTTTTTTATGTTCTTGTAATGTTATGTACTCTCCCCTACCTGTCTCCCAAAAATGAATTAATTTACAAAGCTTGCTTGCATTTTATAGAATATACTCATATGCCTCTCTTGTCATTACTATCGCTACCAATTCTGCGAACATTATTGATTGAATTGGGATTTGATTGAATTTTCAAATGTGAAAACTATAACATTACCTGAACTATTGATTAACTGGGCTGTTGACTTTAAATTCTCGTGATATGGAGAAGCCATGTATCTCTTGCTGTAATCAATCTTCCTGTGTGAAGGGTTGTAAAACTTTTTCTTAGCCTTAGACAAAGCATCTTCAATAGAATGGGCAGGGTAACTCAAGTTATTAAAAGTATTTCATTATCTAAATTTTGTGGATCACAAACTTTAAAAGCCCTGACAACCATGTTAACAATGATATTTTTCCTTATCTGAATACTGTGATAGGAATAAAAATTAACATATAATTCTGCATTAGTCGGATTTCGGTAAACGAGAATTCAAACTTCTTTGTGTTTGGATTGTGAAACACTAGGACGCCCAAAAAAGGTAATTTGCGCTCTGATTCCTTTTCGTGTGTGACCTTGTTCATTGAATAAAATGTCATCATGACTGAAAAGAATGAAAATATCGCCCAGTTAGCGGACCCAAAATATTGGTTTAAACCGAGACGGGCAAGAACTCAGAGTAGTCTCATCCACGAACGCCATGAAGATATTGTCCAAAACCGCTAAGAGGAGATTCCATTGCTGCTCCAGATCTTTGTTCACGCATCACCATGGAAAGTGAAAACAGTGGACTCTACCAACAGTTTAACGAGGTCGAGAAATACTTCAGTAGGGGAATGGGCATAAACTTGAGTCTTTTTATTAAACTTACTCGAAATTTTCCAATCACATAACTAAGAGGGACATTAGTAAATAAAGAGGTGACATCCAGACTATACATTTTTCCCCGA
>NC_061099.1:58407824-58442824 GCF_015104395.2 Macrobrachium nipponense | reverse complement strand
CATATTTGACAGGTAAAGGGTAAATATGGGAAACATACCATGTCTTTGAAAAAATCAAGGTATTGACAATAACAGCTTTTTGATTAAATGTAAGTCTTCTGTTGTGAAAGCTCGACAAAGTATTCTTAATTTTACATAATATATTTGTCAACGAAGAGTTAACAGCCATTTCGTAATTATCAGAAAATAAAATTCCCAAAGTTGTAAAAGAACCTGTATATCCTTGAAGCCATGATAAAGGCCAAACAGACCTATTACCCCATGGGCCTAATCCAAATATTTTCGTCTTAATTTTATTTAGCATGCAACCCGTGGCTGCTTCAAATTTAGACACTAACGTGCTAATCTCCAAAATTCCCTTATCACTGGCAACGAAAATATTTGTATCATCAGCAAACCCAAGAATTTTAAGGTGGTTATCATTTGGCAAGGGCAAGTGTTCAATACAACTATTTCTTTTTATAGCAAGATACAGAGGTTCCTGGAAAACAGCATAAAGGAGCATAGAAAGAGAGCAGCCTTGTCGGACTCCCCTCTCCACACTAAAATATTTACCAATGTTACCATTAGCAATGCAACAACTTCCAATTTTCGTGTACAATATCTTAATGCAGGAAATCAGTTCATCACAAAAACCTAGTCTTTCAAGAATCCGAAGTACAAAATTATCAACACGGTCAAATGCTTTCGATCAATAAAGATTTAAAATAGCACCTTGAACTCTTTTCTCACTACAATAATACACAATATATCTAATTAAAGTATTACATGTATTTATGGATCTTCCAGGCACACAAAATTGTTCGGTACTGATAAGGTTGAAGATAACTGTTTGCATTCTTTTCGCCATTATCTTAGCAAGTATTTTATAGTCACACCACAACAATGAAATTGGTCTCCAATTAGCCAAAGCACTCTCATCGGTGCCTTTCGATATGAGAATGACCAATGCAATACTCTGAGTCTTGGAGAGAGTTTTCATTTCCATAATATTTTCAAGCAACAATTTTAGTTCATCCTTAATATCTTCCCAAAATACCTTATAAAATTCTATTGGGATGCCTTCTATACCAGGACATTTAGTGTTAGCAATGGAACGAATAACATCACTTATCTCTCTGAGAGATATATTCTTATGAAATATATCATTATCAGAATCAATTTTTTCTCTGCAAACTGCATAAAGAAGTTTTGCATAGGTACATCACAAATGTTTTTCCTGTAAAGTTTTTGGTAATACCTGAACACATAGTGTTCAATGGCCTGGCTATTTGTAAGAACAGTGCCTTCATCAAGATTCGGAATTATGTTTCGTTCTGCGACTATTTCTGCCATGACCTTTTTACTATTTATTGCTCTTTGCTGTTCAAGAAGGTAAGAGGAGGCTTTTTCCCCTTCAATCCTGTCTTGAATTCTCGATCGTACTTGAACCCCCTCTAAAATCTGAGATTTTAGATTGTTTATCCTGTCTTTGAGAATAGTAATATATGCGTAATCTGAGTTTCCTGACACATTAAGTTTTATGTATTGTTTCCTTAGTTTTGCTTCGAAATAATTGATGACCCCAAACTTCTGCCTGCTAATCCTTGTACCTTCTCTGACGAAAAATTGTTTTATTTCTGGTTTCACCAAATTATTCCACCAATTACTGAAATTCCTTTTACGTGTTTTCAAGAATGTCCACAACCTCCTAAACTTTTCTTTAATTCCCTCGTCTTTTAGTAAACTAGTATTAAGTTTCCAAAATGAGTTCCCAATACTAATGTTTGGATTAATCTTAATTTTGCAAATGACAGCGGAATGATCAGAAAATGACACAGGTACCATTTCCCTTGAAATTATGTTGTCTTTGAGCGTCTGACAGTACAATCTATCAATGCGCGAACCGTAGTTTGTGCGTACATAAGTATACTGGGGTTCCCTGTTATGCAAAAACCATACATTTTTAAACATAAGGTTCCTAATTAATCTGAGCAGTGATTTTGACACGTTTGATTCACTATTATTAGAATTGTCTCTAGGGCTCAAAACACAGTTCCAGTCACCTCCCATAATAGTCTGGCTATTATCATACCGCAAGTAGTAAGGCAATTCCTTGTCAAAAAGCTCTTCCCGTTCCCTTTTATGATTATGACCTGAAGGAATCTTGCTACCATTCACCTCCCCATGTACAGAACATATTCTAGAATCCACTTCTTTCAAAATGCTTAATTACAAAATCTAAAGTCTTCTTGATGAGAATACAGGTTCCACCTTTAAGACAAATGGCTGAATTGAAAATTATATTATACCTGTATGACAAAAACTCTATATCTTTAATATCCTTAACATTGTGTTCTTGGACTAAAAGAATGTCTATTTTGTTGAAGGTGTTAAATGAGTGTAGCATCTCTTATTTCATTCTATCATTAATGCCGTTAATATTAAGGGTGGATATCCTAATGAATGTTAGTTATTATGAGGTTTCCTTTTACTCTTTTTTGTTGCATTTTTACGTTGCTTTCGCTTTTTGTTTACCTTCATGTTTTCTACAATGCTTGAATTACAGTCCGACTCATCGGTCACTGTGGTTTCATTATCATTATTACATTTTTTGACCTGCTGGTATTTCATTTTCTATTGAGCAACAACTTTCTTGATCTGACATCGTGTCATTAGCACCTTTATAATAATTGGAACTATTAAGGGTGGTAACATTAAATCACGTGTTGGATTTTGTATATCATCTTGACCTCTGGAGGGGATGATTGAGCTAAATAAATCTTGACTCATAGGATGCGCTGTGTCGGTGTTACTTCTGTCTTCGTCAACGTTGCCTTCAAAATGCCTTGATTCTTCCATGACGTCACAAGATCTCATATCATTCTCACTAGGTACAGTTTCAACAGGATTATTGTCGGGTGAACAAACGTTCGTCTTCTCGGACATTGTTCCGTAGGTTGCAACAAGAGGTACTGCATCAGTCTCTGTAATTCGTTGTAGGATGAAGCATCTTGCATTTAATACGTCTGTCCCACCATTATGTTCTAAGGTCCCATTTATAGGGGCCAACCTATTTTCTTCAGATACAGGTGGAGTAATATCCACGTCATCACGTAGGTCAATCAAATGGCAAGTCTCCATCAGCGTTTCGGATTCCGTTTGCAAGGCTGGTTGGTCGTTGGATGCTGTGTTACTTTCGACTTCGACAGGACGGTTAATTGTAGAAGTGTTTTGGGGCATCCCTTCACAAGTTCGAACGTCTACTGGGTCCTGGTGGCTTACTGACATTTCATTTCCTTTATTTTGCTGATTGCCAGATAAATGAGGGAAATCTACTTCACTAATGATATTTAGTCTGTATAATTCCAACTTCACATTCATTAGCAAAATGGCTGGTTTGCCCACTAAGTCTACAAGTTTTAGTCTGCCCTTTATAGTATATATAGATATAAACCTTGGCGCATTCAACATATAAGAAGGAAGGAATCTGTCGATTAATATCCATCGAAACTGTTCTAACACCATTATCAATACCTTTGTATCTTCCCTGACTTCGAGTGTTCTTCTTCACATAACTCACTGTTCCGTAACTGGAAAGAATGTCATTCAGCATGAAGTCAGTCATTTCAAAAGGCACATTTCGCACTGTCACGTACGACCTGTAAGTTGACAAATCTTCAACTCGGATTTTTAAGTCGTCTCTTACACTGATTTCTTTGCCACCGAAATCTCACAAATGTTTTTATATTACTCTCTTAAGCTTAAGTTTACCTGGCCCTGAGGAGCTGCATATCGATATATTTACCCGTCCAGTAACGGTTAAAGGCATCAGGAGGGACATTATTCTCAGTGACCTCAAAAATTGTGGATTAATCACTAATATCTGTGTTTTCGGTTATTCTTACATGTCAACCCCCTTCCCTATCACTTCTCATCCCCATGCTCTCTATCAGGGTTGAGCCTGGACTTAAAGGGCATCAGGAGTGTCACTATTCTTCTCATCGACCTCAAAAACTATGGTTTAGACACTAATATCTGTCAATTTGGTTATTATTACATTTCCCCCCTTCCACCCCTTCTTACCCGGCCTCCCAATTGGACTTAAAAGGCATTGGGAGTGTCACTATTTTTCTCAGCGACCTTGAAAACTATGGATTAGGCACTGATATCTGTCATTTTGGTTATTTTTACATTACACCCCCTTTCCATTCCTTCTCAACCCCCCTCCCAAGTGGGGCTCAACTTGGACTCAAAGAACAATGGGAGCATCACTTTTCTTCTCAGTGACCTCAAAATCTATGGATTAGAGACTACTATCTGTCGTTTTGGTTATTTTACATTTCACCCCCTTCCCATCCCCCTCCCACTCCCTTCTCAGTCCCCATCCCAAACGGAGCTGAAATTGGATTTAAAGGGCATTGGGAGTGTCACTGCTCTTCTCAGCAACCTCAAAAACTATGGATTAGAGACTAATATCTGTTGTTTTAGTTAATTTTACATTTCACCTCCTTCCCACCCACTTCTCAAGCCCCCTCTCCCAATGGGAGCTGAACTTGTACTTGAAGGGCATCCGGAGTGTCACTATTCATCTCAGTGACCTTGAAACTATGATTAGACACTGATATCTGTCGTTTCTATAATTTTTACATTTTCCCTTTCCCACACCCAGTGATGTCTTAACAACAGAGTGTTCATCCAGATGGTAAGTAGTTTATATTCAAAGTTTGGCTGAAATTGCTCAATATGTTTCAAAGTGTATGTGGAACACACATGCACACACACACATACATCCATTATATAAATATTCCTTTGTTTTTAGTGCATAGCATAAACAAAAACCCACCGACTGATATAGTTTTCCTTGCTGTTAAGCCCTGCTCTTAACCTTGTTGCTCCTTTTTCCTAGTTTCTTAGAACCTGGGCAAGAGAAATGGAATGAATTGTGCTTCTCCTTGCTCCCTACTTCCAAAATCTAGTAGGAAAATAATGAGAATGATGGAAAATGTTTAGGGCAAAGAGAAGTTGTATGTTTTCCTGGCAAAATGCTCAGTAACTACTGTTTTTGTCCTTTGTGAGTTCATCAAGCTATTCAAGGAAGACTTGTGCTTTATAAGTTTGGCCATCATTTGATGCTTCAGGCCTTCAGTAATCACAGTAAATTGAAATGTCATTGTGTCACTGAGCAAAGGAATTTCAACTGCCTCAAGTGTTTGGTCTCCATCATGTAGTTGATTTGCACAGATGTTTGAGACTGGTTTAACCAATCCATATTAAAAAATACTCTAACAACTTTGTTTACTTGTGTCATAAAATTCATGTAGTAACTGCAGAATATTTCAATTTCACTTTGTGTGGTGCTTGTTTCTTTTCATTAGCACTGTTTATCTCAGCAAAAAGCAAAAAGTTTATTTAGTGTCCTTTTGACAACCGAGTGAAAAAAAACTATGCTGTTTTCAATTATCAGGTTTTTTTTTATAAAAAAAAACTATGACTATACTTGCTATGATTTGATTGTGTGATTTAATGAGTCAGGCATTAGTTGCTATATCTTACATTACTAAGATTAGGGAATACAGATTTTTAGTGTATATTGCTTCAGTATTTCTCCTTCCAATTAAAGTTTTCCTTGACAAATCATACATACAATGTAAGAATCTGTAATTTTGAGTTTGCTATCCTTGGGTTTCTTATCACGATTAACTTTCCTTCTCTTGAGTTTGTTAATTTAATTTTTCTTCCAGAAGGAAGCTACTCTCTTCCTCACGCTGTTTCTTTTCTTAAAGTAATTTAACAGGGACACATTGTTTTCATTTCAATCTCACTAGCTCATCTGATCACTTTTAAAAGAACATACGAGTTGTTTGAAGCTGAGAAAATGCGCATCAAAATTCTAGTTGAAATGCACTGGAAAAAGTATAATTTGAGTAAATGAAGTAACAGTCCTTCAGTTATCTGGTTTCACCTTATCCGGAGGGTCCCAGTTAAGACAATATACATGCAAATCATCTATAAACACGCTGTTATTGTGGGGGTGGTAGATCAGGGAGAGGGTTTTGGGGGGGTAGGGGTGAAGGCTGGGTCAGGGGTCTTAGGCAGGTGTTTGACTTCTTGAGAGCTTTTGCAACTGCTGGTGGCTTAATAAAAGCACTAGATCACATGACTCGTCATCACACGTCACGTTTCCGCTTTTAATTGGCTGAGATGGATACATCATCTGTACGACAGCATATGGTAGAGGCTGCGTTGGTTGGCAGCACTTGGGCTTCTGAATGGCTGATAGAGTGAGTATGTCATGATAACACCATAGAAAAATCCTTCTTCTAATTGGTTACATGTGAAGGGTATCAATGCACTTATGGAAAAGCGTGCTTCCCTGCTGTGTGTTGTTCGGCGTCAGATCCTGATATTTTCTCAAAATAAGTCCAGTGTTTAAATGTCACAATGTTTTCCCCTTCGTCCTGTTGCTGGTTTTGAAGTGCCTGCAGTGTTGCAGGTGCTGTCATTGCTGTCTGTGGGGTTGGTGTTTTGTATTTTGTGTACGGCCCCAGCTCTTTAATAGGGCTAAGAAGGTCCCTTAAAGAAAGAAAGAAAAAAAAAACTTGAGAGGATTGAGGCCGTTTGGTTAAGGACATGTACCACGGGTTACACTACGGATTGTAGGAAGACCTACAGGAGACGGGCTCACAAGGTGATGGTGAAACCCCATCATGAGTAAGTTGAACAATTGACCTTGATCTGGTTTTTCAGCAAATGGCTACTGGTGTGCAAATGCACAGTGCTGAGTGGAAGGCTCTGCTATGAAGTTCACAGATTTGCAAGGGGTCGCAAACTTGAGGTATCTTAAGGTTGGCTTTCCAACAAGAAGATTCATGGCAAACCTTTGGATGCTTCCTGGGAAGGAATAAAGGAATTTCGGCAGATGTTGAAAGACTTGATAAAAAAGGAAGGCCTTGTCTTAAGTCGTGGTCTATTCCCTTGCTCCTTCCACCTTGTTTGGTTTTATGTACAGTCCTCCACAGGGATAATACCCTCTCTGGTGGGTCCTTGTACGTTTTCAAAATAAGTGGCTTGTTATATTTTACAATTATCTTTTAGTGTTCTCTCGTCAGAATCATAGCTCCTGCGGAATAGGAGAGTCTTTAGTTCTTTTTAAATTGTTTAAATTTGCTTTCTTTTTGTATGATCTTTATTTCAGCCTGTATTTTGTTGTATAGTCTTGGTGCGCAATGTCCAAATGCTCTGACTTACAATTTGTTCTAGGTTCAAATAGACTATATGCTTCACTTGCATGTCTGATCATAATATTAATTTCAGGTCTAAAGAAGCTTAAGCAGTTTCTCAGATATGCTAGTTCACCATATTTTAGTGCTTTAAAGACTGTTAAGAAGCATTTTGTACTCTATTCTTGCTTTTACAGGGAGCCAATGTAGCTTAATTAGTGCAGTGGTTGTTCTGTAACGATAACGTAATCCTTTTATTAATCTGGCGGCTCTGTTTTGTACTCATTGCAATTTTCTTATTCAGTAGTTAGGGAGACCGTAGTATGTAGCATTGCAGTAGTCAAACCTCGAAAGTATTTGTTTACAAATTACTGTTTTTAAGAGTATCTTCGTTTAAATATTTTCTAATGAATGCAATGTTTCTAATATGGCAGTTACAGGTTTTTACAATATGCGATATACGGGTTTTCATCAACAACTTTTTATCGATAAATACTCCTAAGTTCCTCACTGCTGCTACAATGTTTATGGATGACGAGCCCATAGTTATTCTTTTGAAGTGTTCACATTTTCGTACTGCACTATCAGATCCAAATAGCGTACACTCAGTTTTGTCTTCATTGACTTTTAGTTTCTTCGCCAACACCCATTTTTATATCTTTCATTATTGCATCAATTTTACTAATGGCATCTACCGTTTCGAGAGGAAAATAGAAGAGAGTATCATCAGCATGCATTTTATACCTAACCTTGGACTTTAGTATTGTAGACAATTCAGTTGTGTAAATGCCAAATAGCAGTGTACCCAGGTCGCTGCTTTGGGGCACTCCTCTAGCTAGGACTTCCATGTCTTATCACATTTGATATAACTACTGTAGCGTTCCTGTTTTCTAAGTAGCTTTTGTATCATTTGAGTACATCATCTTCAATGCCTACTGCTCTTAGGTCTTCAAGCAGCAGATAGTGATCAACTGTGGCAAATGCTGCACTTAGGTCGAACATAACCAGGATGCCACATTTTCTACCAGTTATAATTTTTATCAATTTTAATTGCGCACAATGAAGTTTCTGTCTTGTGTTTTTTTCCTGTAAGCTGACTGATCATCAAGTATAATGTAGAGTTGTTTCAAGTGTTTCCACGTTTGTTCGTCAACTACCGTTTCTGTAAGTATTGATAATTATGATAGGTTCGATATTGGCCTATAAGAGCTAATATTTTCTTTATCACCTTTTCCTTTATAGGCCGGCTTTATATAAACAAGCAAGCTTTTCATTATTTTGGAAGGATGCCTGTAATAAACTTATTTGGACAAGATCAAAATATAGCTCCAGCAACTGATTAAAGTTTTTTGCCTCTTCTAAGTCACTTATGGGAAACTCATCATTTTCAGTTTTTTTTTCTTTACTTCTGTTTTTCTTTTTTTTCAAGAAGTCTCGTGACTACATTTCGTAGTTTTTTTATTTCTGTGGTATGAAAGGAAAATACAAGAGAATAGTCTTATATTACAGTTTAGAAAGACTTAACTACAGAATGATGGATTGGTCTGACATCACAGAATTGCTTCTCAGAATATTAAACCCCGATTACCCCCAATTTACCTACGAGTGGGTACACCTGGTATTCTCTAGACCTTGATTACTGTAATCCCTCCCACCCCTATCCCTTGTGAATGTCAATATCTCATAGTTTATGTGTACTATAGTGGTTGTAGCATTGACAGAAGCATGTACTGATATGCAAGGATAAGTGAAGTATTAATCAATTTTTCTGTTGCTATGAGATTATGGCCGTGATGTCAAAATGTATTTGTACAAGTAGGAAATGTATTTTAAATGAATAACTTAATAATTTCATGCCATGAGTATGTCAAATGGAATGGATGTATCACATTAAGTGTTATAGGATGATGTGGAGTTTTCTTTCTCGGCTTTGTTGTGTTTACTTTTTACCTTCATCATAATTTGTTAGGTTGGATCCTTTTAGTCACTATGTGAAAAGTCTTAAGATTTTGGGCATTTTAGATTACGCCTAAAATTCGCCATGAAGTATATAGTTGGTTTTTTCTATTTCAACGGGTTATCGAGTGTTGTTTTTACTTAAAATATTAACAATGCAATGGGTGGAAGTATGTGTGGTCAAAACTATGGACTAGTAAAATGTCATAACAAACTTGCTAAAACCTAAATCTTTATGCCAGAATAAAAAACTGATGAAGTTAATCTCATCTTGTTCAGTTTCAATGGACTTTTTACAAATGAGTGATGAAAAATGTAAATGAGCTATTAAAACTTTGCGTCTTTCCCTTTTCACTTTAAATGACCATAATTGTTTTAAAGGTTTAATAAACTTTGGAAGTTAATTTAGTTGATGATTTGTTTTAAAATTAAAATAATCCATTTCAATAAGGGTCTGTCCTTTCCAAGGTCTGATTTTGCAACCTGGGCCTATCCATCAGTGCCCCACCTTCTTGGCATACGCGTGTAGTGACGATGCTATTCTGCTTGAAGGGACGTAATATTTTGAATTTGAGGGTCTCTTATCAGTATTAATTCCTACCCCGTTTTATACCTCCCAGATGGTTTGACAGCAATAAAATTTTGACATTTTGCTTTTGGTGTCCTGTTTTAACTGTTCATGCAACTGATACAGTAGGTTAATTCATATATGAACATTTCATTCTTCACTTAAAATGGTTACTGTGATGTTAAGAGATTATTACTATACCCGAGGTTGGAAGCTTGTTCTACCATAAAGCCAGCATTAGTAATTAAGATTATATAGCTTGATAAACACTTGATTTTTCAGGGATACGAAGATGAAGTTAACTGAAAACAACAGTGAGAGAAGTTACTACCCATAGAGCCGCCTGGTCATTTGGGCTGTCCCGAATACCTGTTCGGTCTCAGGAAATCGATTATATAATTTGGCTGGCAACTCAGGAAATCAATTACATAATTTGGCTGTCAATCGTAAGTAGCAGATTAGCCGAGGTTTTGGAATATGTATTATAATATTTTTAATAACACCACGTATTTTGAAAATAAAGTTAAATGCTAGTTATAAACAAATAGGTAAATGAAAATATGAAGACTTTTTTTTTTTTTATATTATACAGTATTTTCATAAACTACCATGAAATAAAAAGTGAGACGAGTAAGGTTTATAACAATTTACCTTTAATATTGGATTTTCTTTTACGTTGTGTGCAAAATTGAGGCGTCCGATCTCCTGGTCAGCGTTTCATTCTTTCTGTAGAAGACTTTTCCTCTGTTCCTATCGTGTTGAAACTCTGTTCCTCTCTTGTTGAACAGTCCCAACACCATTAATTCTTATTACATCTGCATAATTACTCGTTCCTCTTGCGTTGAAGTGTCCCAATACACTTCTTTCATTCATTGATTTAGGTAATACTCTTCACAGTCCCAACACGTTACATTCTTTCTGTAGAAAATAACTTTCCTCTCTTCCTCTCGCATTGAACAGTCTCGAAACGTTGCATTCTTTCTATAGAATAAATTTCCTTGTTACTCTCACATTGAACAGTCCCAACACTTTCATTCGTTCTGTAGAATACGAAATACTTTTACATCTGTAGAATACACGTTCCTCTTACTTTGAACAGTCCCAGCAAGTTTCATTCTGTCTGTAGTATGGGGAATTACTCCGTCTCCTCTTCAGTGCCATTGTTTCTGTAGAAGACTATTTTCCTCTGTTCTTTTTGCGTTGTTGTGCCCCAATACATCTTTCTTTCTTTTGTAAAATAAGAAACACTCTTTCCCGTTACTCTTGCACTGAACAGTCCCGACATAATCTTATTCTTTCTGTTCCTCTCTTGCTGAAAGACACCTTTCCTCTGCTCCTCTCGTGTTGAAAGACACCTTTCCTCTGCTCCTCCAGTGTTGAAAGACACCTTTTTTCTGTTCCTCTGGTATTGAAAGCGTGTTGAAAGACTCCTTTTCTTTCTTTTTCTCTCGTGTTGCAAGACATTTTTGATCTTTTTTCCTCCCATGTTGAAAGACATTTTTTCTCTTTTTTCCTCTCGCGTTGAAAGACATTTTTTCACTTTTCTCCTCTCGTGTTGAAAGAGACATTTCCTCCGCTACTCTTGTGTTGAAAGACTCCCTTTCTCTTTTCCTCTCGTGTTGAAAGACATTTTTTCTCATTTTTCCTCTCGCGTTGAAAGACATTTTTTCACTTTTCTCCTCTCGTGTTGAAAGAGATATTTCCTCCGCTACTCTTGGGTTGAAAGACGCCCTTTCTCTTTTCCTCTCGTGTTGAAAGACCTTTTTTCTCTTTTTTCCTCTCGCGTTGAAAGACATTTTTTCACTTTTCTTCTCTCGTGTTGAAAGAGACATTTCCTCCGCTCCTCTTCTGTTGAAAGACGCCCTTTCTCTTTTCCTCTCGTGTTGAAAGACATATTTCCTCTGCTCATCTCGTGTTCAAAGACGCTTTTATTCTGTTCCTCTCATATTGAAAGACACGTTTTCTTCTGTTCCTCTCGTGTTGAAAGACGCTTTCTCTCTGTCACTCTCATATTGAAAGACACTTTTTCTTCTGTTCCTCTCGTGTTGAAAGACACAGTTTCTCTGTTCCCATCGTGTTGAACAGTTCCGACACAATTCATTCTTTCCATAGAAAAGGAAATACTTTTTACATCTATAGAATACTTGTTCCTCTTGCGTTAAAGTGTCCCAATACATTTCTTTCTTTCTGTAAAATGGGAAATGCTCTTTCCTGTGTTACTCTCGAATTGAACAGTCCTGCCAAGTTTCATTCTTTCTGTACAAAGCCTTTTCCTCTGTTCTCAAGTTGTAACAGTCCCAACACGTTCTCTCTCTGTAGAATAACTTTCCGTTGTTCCTCTCACGTTGGGCAGTCCCAACACGATCCATTCTTTCTGTAGAAGATCTTTCGCTTGTTCCTCTTGCGTTGAACAGTATTATCTCAAACTGCCTGTAGAATAAGATATACTGTTTTCTCTGTAGAATACTCGTTCCTCTCGCAATGGAACAGTCCCAACACATTTCAATCGTTCCGCAGAGTAGATGATACTTTTACATCTGCAGAATACTCGTTCCTCTCAAGTTGGACATAGTTACAAGTTTCATTCTTGTGTTGATGAACAGTCGCAATACATTTCATTCTTTCTGTAGAATAAGGAAATACTCTCCTCTGTTTCTCTTTTTATTTCTTTAGAATAGGAAATACTCTTTGATCTTTTCTTCTCATGTTGAACAGTCCCAACACTTTATTCTTTCTGTAGAATTGGAAATCCTCTTTCCTTTCGTGTTCTCGTGTTGAACAGTCCTAACACGTGTCATTCTTTCTGTATAATTTGAAATAATATTTCTTCGGTTTCTCTCGTGTTGAACAGTTTCCTCTGTAGAATACTTGTTCCTCTCACGGTTGAACAGTCCCAACATGTTTCATTCTTTCTGTAGAAGAAGACTCTTTCCTCTGTTCCTCTCACGTTTAACAGTCCGAACACGTTTCATTCTTTCTGTGGAATATACTTAATACTCTTAATTCAAACTCTTACATAAAGTGTGTTGTATTCTAAAAATGATAATTTCCTAATACCGAAAAGCTGAACTCGATTAAAACAGTATAATGTGTGTTGTATTCTAGAGTAAAATAATTTCCTAACGATGAAAAGTTATATTTCTTAAGATTCAGGGAAACATGATTTTCTAAACAATCGCTTCTTTTTAAGATAAGGTCCTCCTTTTGTGTATTCAATTTCGATCTAACTAGAAACGCATCTAAAGGCCTAACGAGGACTGACACTGTCAGTCCTCGATAAGCCTCCAAGTGCATCTCGAACTAGAAAGACTAGATACACAAGGAAGAGTTTGGTTACCCTTTATTGAAATAATTTTACAAAAACGATATGACAGTACTGCCATAAATGATTGCCAAAACTACATTCATTTATGAACAAAAGCATTCATAGGTCAAGCTAATTTACACAATGACGTACGTACTAAAAGTTACTCTTAAGAATATATTGGTGATAATCATAGACTGTCTCATGCGCTAGCACAAAAGGACTGTTAAAAAAGTTCGTTATCCGGGCCGGTATTGCCTAACATATTTAATACACAATTCCCAGAGGCAGCGAAACAAGCAAAAGCCATATCGCTGATTTTTTACTCAATAGTGTGCTGGGTATCTATGCAAAACTTATTTGAATTTTTTTTTTCTTTTGCAAAACTTATTATTTGGAAAACACGTTTTTTTTTTTCAAAACTTATTAATTGAAAAACACGTTTTTTTTTCAAAACTTATTATTTGAAAAACACGTTTTTTTTCAAAACTTATTATTTGAAAAACACGTTTGTTTAACATAATTATGCTTCCCTGATGTTTTAAATATGCAGAGGAAGGAAGTGAGGTAAAGAGGCAAACAGACTATAATAAGGTATTACCCAATACGTACTTAAAAACCTTGGCTTTATTCGTAACTGTACATGCTATAAGAACACTGAATATTTCTGTTGAGGGATGTGGCTATTCTTTCAATTTACCAAATCTCAATAAATAGAAAAAAAAAACAATATGAACTTTGTCCTTCGAAAAAACACAACTACTGTCCCTCACAGAAACGACCTAACCTTTCTGTACATCTCTGCTTTAGTTTGGCTGAAATCCCTTCAGTTGTAATGATGACACGAGAGAAAACAGGACCCCTAGATTTCGTCGGTAGAAGATTACTAATTTAAGATGTTTAGTTAACAGACGTCCAAGACTTTTACAAATCTTTTCAAGGTTAAAAAATTTGATCTAAACATTCGAAACGAGCCTTGGAGAATTGACAAAGTACTTTGTCCTGACTAATAAATGTATAATTAAGATTCGGAACATATAGACTGTTTGTGGACAATATCTTCGTCTCATTACACGATCAATGCTTAGAACTTATAACCTAACGAATTATTAGTCTTTGCCTAGCAGTGAGAGAGAAAGGGGAAGAAAAACCTCGTACAAACGTTTAAAAGCAAAATGCAGTAATCATATCTAAAGTAAAGGGAATGCATACCAATTCTAGTTTGGAATGGGCGTAGCATCTTCAAGAAACTTTGTAATACAGGAAGTTGTGGAATGACGAAGATGCATGACGTCATTCGTGGAATGTAACGATGTATTTCGTGCAACGAACAATGGAACAGATGTAGGCTATCTTGCTCAGATACGAACAAAACGAGACTGTCTGTCAATTAAAACTGGCGAAACAGCTTCCAGGTTACTGACGCCGTAAAAAAGCGAGAACGAAGGGACTATAGGCTTCGATGGTATGGACACCTGTTACGAAGGGAGGAACGTCATGTTGGAAGACATACGATGGAAATGGAAGTGCGGGGTAGAAGGAAGAAGGGAAGACCAAGAAAGAGATGGCGTGATTGTGTAGGGGAAGATATGGAATTGAAAGGTATAAATGAGAATGAGGCACAGGGCAGAAATCGATGGAGACGGCTCATTCGCAATGGCGACCCCATATAAAAATGGGTTTAAGCTAGGAAGAAGAAGAAGAAAACGTTAAGCTCAGTGTGGAAGGACTATGACCTGTAAGAAATATTCCATGAAATTCCATGACCCTAGTAAAGAGCCCTAACCATCATTAGTACTGGGTCATGACAACACAACATCGGAAAGGTTTCCGTTGAATAATCTCTACTCAATTTATCAAATCCCGGTTTACAAAGTGTATAAATTCAGTCTGCTAAAACTATTTACTATATATGGTGATAGGGATTTTCCATACAGATACAAAACTTACAAACCCGATAAAAGGAGGAGGGTGGGCATTGTACGTAGATTTTTCAAGTCTCCATGGGACATTACTGAGCGTTATGAAACTTAAAATTTGTAAATCAAGTCAAAAGTTTGTAACTCTGACCAAAAGGACAGTCAGGGATCGCAGGCTATGGATGATGATTACCTGAGAACATCTAATTACATGATGTAATCAGTACTACGTTCTAGACATGCGGAGACAAGGAAAACTACGTAGATCTACTGTAACCATTATGTATGCAGTTGAGGACTTGGTAACTATTAAAAGAAAGCTATTTACAAATCCCAAAAAACCAATCGTCTGGAAAATACATTGAATCAAAATACTTCAGCGGTAATAAGTGGTATCAAAGCTAAGATTTATTCAGTGCTTAGGTTTAGTCTGTGATGAGATGGGTGGCCCATAATGAATGCCCTCTCCAAAAACTGAGTGCTTAGAAACATATATCCCACGGATGGGCCATAATGAATGCCCTCTCCAAAAAATGAGTGCTTAGAAACATACATCCGCCTTAAGAAATATGTAGTAGACATAAATGTCAGGACAGATATGGAAGTTGGGATAGTAAAACGAGAAGTCGATATCATCCATAAGTACCATATCGTAAGAAGAGCTTAATTTATACGTAAGAGATAACTCGATACTAAACAGTGGAGAGACAGAGAGAAAGAGAGAGTCCTGCGAACGATTCCACCACTGTGGTATGAGTATTACTTCGTGGAGGTTCTACAGCTTCAACTATGATAAATTACCATACATTTTCACCAAGGTAATGTACTTCTTTTTAAAACATTTAGTTAAAGAAAAAATGAGGAACAAAGAATGACACGAGAGAGATCCTTCAAATATAAACGTGGCAGCCAAGTGATAGATCCTAGACCACCATCCCAATCTGGCCTCCCCCCCGACCCCCCACAAAAAAAAAAAAAAAAAAATCTAGAAGGGAGCATCAAATGACAGATTCAAATCACATTTCTGGATTTGGGGCGTTAGTAGTTTTGCGATTCCTTAAAAAAAAAACGAAAAACTCCGAATTCGTACCTATTCACCCCAAAGCAAATTATCAGCTGTATGCTCGTTCTAATCACAGCGAGGGATTTTAAAGTAAAAATACAAACTGAAAAATAATAACAGGAAAACTTACACAGACTATTAACAAGCTTCTCGATTGCGTACCGTGGAAATCACTTTCAAATGTGGCAGTGTTTGTGACGCAACTTCCACTGAAGACTTCATTACCCTTGAAAGGAAGGCATTCAAATTAAGAATGTACACAACTATAATAGTTAATAGAACAACCGGTACAAGAACCCCAACCCCTCAAAATAAGAGCTAAATATAATACACACATTGAAACTGCATTAGTGAGTTGCAAAAACCAATCGACATTAAAGTAGACATCACATCAGAACATAATGGGAAAACAAAAAGAAAGGACAATAGGGACAACTCTGATGTGCATTGGCAAATTTCTGCTTTAACAGCGCTGTCCTCAAATAGGTCTTGGCTAATGAGTCAGAGGAAATGTTAAGTCTTAAGGCGTGGTCTCTATTACCTTAATAATGAAGAAATCCTAATTAATAAAAAAAAATAATTTTATAGCTCTCAGCAACCACAAACCACCCCAAAATAAAATATAAAGAAAAATGCATGATGCGTTAAAAATGAGTTTCATGTAAACTCTAGCAAGATAAGTTGAAAGGAAAGATCGTAGACCATGAGCTTTCGTCTTTACTTCAAGAACTTCTCACAGTAATAGACAGGAGAAAAGTTACCATACTGTAACATACATTCGTTTCGTAAAAAAAATGCATAAACAGATTAAAGATCACCTACTCAATTGCTAGTGGTTACAAATTAGGTAATACATCAAACGGGACCAACGGCTTTACGTGACTTCCGAACCCCGTCGAGAGTGAACTTCTATCATCAGAAATACACATCTCTCACTCCTCAATGGAATGGCCGAGAATCGAACTCGCGACCACCGAGG
This sequence comes from Macrobrachium nipponense, assembly GCF_015104395.2. Taxonomy (NCBI): domain Eukaryota; kingdom Metazoa; phylum Arthropoda; class Malacostraca; order Decapoda; family Palaemonidae; genus Macrobrachium; species Macrobrachium nipponense. The sequence continues at coordinate 58,425,833 of NC_061099.1, read as the reverse complement.
TGGGACGCCAACACCATACCAACCACGCCACTGAGGCGCTACACCGTAATTAGCAATAGTAATTACTATGTTGTTTTACGAGGAATGAGGCTCTTTTAGCTGTTGGTTCTTTAAAACATTTTTTTTTCAGAATATTAACTTTATAAAATTCAGGACTGAGGTGCATATTAATTTCATCAATTATTATTAGTCTTTCTAAAATATAGCTAGATTTATACAGTGTTGACTTATCTTTCCAGTTTATTGCACGGCCTTCGTCTCTCACGAATAAAAATGCCTTAGGTTGGTTACCAGTTCGTACATTATAATGATGCTGGGAAACCCTTGTGCAACAACACTTCCCAGTCTGTCCCAGGTATATACACTTTATTACAGCCTTTGCATGGAATACAATATACACATCCTACGTCATTTTAAGTCTGTTCTTTACTAAGCATATTCTGATAACAGTTTTATTTAAAAACGACGTTTAGGTTAAATTCTTTCAGTAATTTAGAGAACTATAAAAAAAACTTCTTTGCCTTCCTTAATGCAGCGTCTAAAAAATAAATTGGGTATCATAACTATTGACCAATAGCTTAGTTAAATTTCTTCATCCAAATATTCTGGGTTTATGTATTGGAAGGCACAACACTATTCAAGCGCTCCAAAAATACTAGTTTTATTTTATTTAATTGCCCAAGAACTAGGATATCGTCAACATACCTTATCCACAGCAAAGGATATCTCTATAATCTAGGCAATTTTCTACTTCCGAAAAATTCCACGTACAAATCGTTAAGTACGAGAGAGAGAGGCAGGGGATTCCCAATTGCCAGACGAAATATATGTTTAAAATACCTGCCATCTACTGTAAAGTAGTTGATCACACTACAGAGCTTAATAAGTCCAATACATCTGTCAGTATTAAAAGGCAAACGAATGTAAAGTTTTTCATGCAAAAATGCTTAGAAATCTGATACGGGAACCTTGGTAAATAAGAATTCACGTCAAAACTAGTTTAAAATCAGAACTTTTACTCCCCAGTTTTTTAATTAATTCAATATTATTTTTAATGTGTTTGACGAAACTGTCCCTACCAGTGGAGATAAAGTTGAAGCCAACCATTTGGACAAACTATTGCACGCTGACCCCACGGAGCTTATGATAGGCCTCAGTGGTTTCTCAGGCTTGTACAAGTGTTTTTGCAAGGCCATATAGATTTGGGAGGCTAGGGTTTATCTTTCTAAATCTGTTTATCATGCCTGGATGGTCGTTTGGCAATTTCTTATCTCGCTGCTGACGTTTTATTTACATTAGCTACTGGGTCCCTTGGAACTTTGCAAAATGCACTTTCATCACTGAGTAAATCATTAACCTTCTCATTGTAAACCAGTTTATTGAGAATAATAATGGCATTTGGCTTGTCTGCCTTCGTTAAGCGACGTTCTTGTCATTCTTTAATTTGCCAAGTGCTAGACGAAATCTCTCGTATCTGTCTTTTACCTCGAAATTCAACTCATACTTTTCTATAATAGTTTCATCTTCGAGTGTGGGTTCGTATTAACATTATTTGGTTAATATCGCCTATTACAGTATTTGTCAATTGTGGATTAGTGGTTGAATCACCTTCATCACTGTACGTAACGGATAAATAACACTCTTGTAAGCTACCAAGTCTTTTTTCTTAATTTTTGAAGCTGTTAAACAACCGCACTATATCTCACGACTTAATTGTAGGGCAATCGAGGTAAGCGTCTATGTGGTGGGCGTTGCTTCAAACCGTAAAATGAAACGACTGAAGGTCTTAAGAAGTTCTTCTAATGAGCGGATGAATAGTAGTGAGTACTTATCGCCTGTATGAATATACAAGAGGCTATTGAAAAGGATTCAAATCAACTCTGCCAGTATCTATATACACTCAAGCCTGACAGCACCACACACACAACCGAGTGTTGAGAAGACGGTTATCGGTTATTTCCCAACACCAGTTTAAAACCGCCAGATTTTGATTTTAAAGCAACCAGCTAAGGAACACTGAAGTAAATAGACTGCAAAAACCGGTTTAGTGCATGCAATATTCCCAGCAAGTGAAACTGCAGCATCACGCTTGGTCACCTCCTTAGATGTTGCAGGCAATTTAATACCGGATGCCGTTCAGACAGACACAAAGTCAAATAGACGTTTCCCCTTCCTACACTTGTGACAAGACGTCAAGTGATTTAACACGCCCCCCCCCCCCCCCCCCGCTCCCCCAGAACTTTACGATCCAGGTTATATTCCTCAGCACTACATAAACAGACAATCTACAAGTTTCGCCGAAAAAAAAGATCTAAGACGAATAGTGATCAAAGATGACTTTTTGGAAGCAAGTCATCGAAGCAGAGGCGTAACTCAATTAAATTAGAAAATTATGCGAAGTTTAGAAATCGCCTCAATAATCGTTGGTTCCTGTCCAGAGCGCTAAACCAAAATACTTTCAGTCAGTGTTCGTTTCCGTTTTGACTTAGAGTATATCTTAGCCCATCAATGAATGATTTTAACTGGCATCCTCGAGCCATATTGACTAGTTATTCCGAAAACAAATATAAAAGTATAGGCGGAACTGAGACAGACATACGAGTACCTTGACACAGCAGAACAGGATGCAGTCAACGGATGCATAATTATTCGCCCACTCTTAAGTTTCCTTTTTACCCCGTAGCGGGTTAGCGCCGTCAATGCACCTCATGTGGTACAGTAAGTTCCAAAACTGAAGCGACAAATTTCAGAGAATTTCGTTCGAAATTCACTAACTGGCAACTACAACTCGCAGCTGAAGAATATATTTTTTTTCTACAGTGAAAGCTCTATCAAGCAAAATAAAGCTAACATATGATGCACAAATATCAAATCTATGATATTTATAACATCATCAAGAAAAAATTAAAAAGTTACGGTAATAGTAATTATTTTGTTTAAAGTATAGCAATTACTTCAAACTATAGAAAACGAAACAAGTTTGAAATTCTCGTTCAACACAGGATTACCAACATTACCAATGTATCTTTCGAGCAATGTGGAAACAAATATTTAATATTATAGTGTATTATCAATTATTTTAGCGAAGATGCATAAAACCATGCAAGTATCAATAGAATGTGAAGGGAAAATCTCCGCGACATTAAACATAATCAACCATGAATGCACCTAGATTCAATGGAGAAGTTGGGGATGGTTGGTAGTTCTGATTCTAGCTTCTAGGACCGAGCATAAAACACCATCTTCGAGAAAGGCTCTAACCTCTGCTGCTACCTTCAGGTGATTAGGCCTAGTTCCGGGCATTGCAAGGCATACATTGCAGGGCCACTGTCTGTTATTTAGGCAAAGATAGAACCTTCAGGACCGACACCAGGACCTGTCCTTGCACCTGGGAAACAGACTCGCTATATAAAAAATAAGAAAGTCGGTCGCAAGCAACGAGAACACCCGTAAAAATCACCATCTGGTTAAGTAGGGAGACGACAGACCCCAACCACCCCTTCCCCCTCTACCTCTACCTCTACCCACAATACTAACTCCACCTTTTCCACTTCAACCTATTACCTCAAATCTTCGAATCATATCCCAACCGTGAAATTTAAGACTGAATTTGCGTAAGTGGGCGTATCATAAGGGAGTGATATCACCCAAATTCATATTTCCACTGACAACCAGTAATCAGTTCGATCCAGTCAAGTATTATTGCATAACAGAAATTTATGAGTTTTTTGGGGGATATATATATATTTAATCAGATGCTAAACTTCTCTGTGCTTTATCAAAATAAATCATAATAACTTTCGATATAATGCTATATATATATATATATATATATATATATATATATATATATATATATATTATATATATATATATATATATATATATATATATATATATATATATAGCATTATATCGAAAGTTATTATGATTTATTTTGATAAAGCACAGAGAAGTTTAGCATCTGATTAAATGAAATATAAATAAGACAAGTTGGTGTAAAAAAAAAAAAAAAAAAAACGAAATCCAAGTTATGTGCGCGTTTAGCGTTGGTTACATGGTTAGGCCTATTTCAAGAATCAAGGAAAAATATTTTCCAGCTTGTTAGTTAACTATTTCATGGAATTTCTCGATTGTGCAAATTTTTGCATGCGGAATTGCGTTCAGGGTCGCACCAAACAAGTATTTTCGTAGGTTTCCACTTTTTTTTTTCTTTAGTGCATAAGTGAGACTATCCTTGTCCATACGATCCGGAGTGTGAATATGCTTGGCGAGCATTATTTTAATTCGAGTATCCCCTGTTATGCTCTCTCTCTCTCTCTCTCTCTCTCTCTCTCTCTCTCTCTCTCTCTCTCTCTCTCTCTCAGGACGTTATTTATCGAGCCTAGTGCTCGATTCCTAAAACAGACCTCTGGTTATTCCTGATAGATAAAAACGTCCTGAGAGAGAGAGAGAGAGAGAGAGAGAGGAGAGAGAGAGAGAGAGAGAGCATAACAGGGGATACTCGAATTAAAATAATGCTCGCCAAGCATATTCACACTCCGGATTGTATGGACAAGGATAGTCTCACTTATGCACTAAAGAAAAAAAAAAAGTGGAAACCTACGAAAATACTTGTTTGGTGCGACCCTGAACGCAATTCCGCATGCAAAAATTTGCACAATCGAGAAATTCCATGAAATTGTTAACTAACAAGCTGGAAAATATTTTTCCTTGATTCTTGAAATAGGCCTAACCATGTAACCAACGCTAAACGCGCACATAACTTGGATTTCGTTTTTTTTTTTTTTTACCACCAACTTGTCTTATTTATATTTCATTTAATCAGATGCTAAACTTCTCTGTGCTTTATCAAAATAAATCATAATAACTTTCGATATAATGCTATAAAAGTAGAAAGTTAATTTACAAATATTAGGCCAATGCTTATGCACACGGTTCCTGCTGCCACTCTATGGTGAACACTTCAATATCACACTTTGGAAGCCGCAGATGTTTCTTTGGGGAAATTCTTTTTTTTTTTTTATTAATAAACAATTACTGAACTAACAATGATCATTCACTGGGGAAATACTTTGTGCGCTTATACAGTTGATCACTGATACGTATTATCAGATAAATAGGATGACAATAATTGGAATAAAATATACTAACTGGCAACCCCATGAGTTTCTATAGAAGTACGATTAATTCTGAGATTTGTCGCTTCACTTCTGGAACTTACAGTACAATGTAAGCATTTCTTAAGGTTCTTTGAAACGTCCCTTCGGGCCCTAGCTGCGACTGCTTTCATTCCTTTTACTGTACCTCCTTTCATATTATCTTCCTTCCATCTTACTTTCCACCCTTTCCTCCAGTTACACCTTTTAAACTTTTTCACTGTCAATTTCCATTTGTTTTTCTCGTAATAGATGGTACTGCTGTGAATGAGAGGATTGCCTGGTAACAGCTGCCAGTCCGATAAAGGATTTGAAAAAGATGGATAGTATGTAAATGTAATGTATTATGTAAATTTAATTTATGGCATCATATAGAGCGTGATGATACACATAAAGCACATTTATGTGTATCACACATATATATAATTTACGTGAATCATACACATAAATGAGTATGCTATCATAGAAGAGAGAGAGAGAGAGAGAGAGAGAGAGAGAGAGAGAGAGAGAGACTGTTATTGCTGACAATATCTCGAAAGCGTGTTTCCTTGTAGGGGACCAGTCACGGTTACATGAAGAGACTAAAGTTGCTCTGCCCTGTTTGTTATGAAAAGGTCCCATTTACTAATAAGTGAAAACAGTGATATGTAAAGCCATCTGCTTATAAAATAGACTGAACCTGAGAGACGGGATGCTGTGACGGCTGAGCGGGTTGATAAAACTGCTGAAGTTCAGAGGATGCGAGATGAGTAGAACTTACAGTGATGAAGATGGCCGCTAGGAAAGCATATGCAGACACACTCAAGGAGGGGCACTTGTTACGGATAAAATACACACAGGCTTCAGGAAGGATCATCGAGGATAAAACTGAAGTTGTTCAATTCTTTAAATTTATTATAAAGATCAATGCCAGGTCTGTATCAAATAGTAAGTTCATTTTGTTGATACATTTTCAAGTCTTGACCATACTTTTAATTCTGTTTCTATCAGTGTCCATTCGTATTTTTCCCGTCCAATGAAATTTCTGACAGTGAACACAAATTCCTCATTCAAACAATATTGATAACATAATTTCAACTACATGACAAAACCCGTTTTCATTTATTGACTAAAATATGACATAAATTGTAAGCTCCAGGCACTAGATTTAACGTCAGATTTATCCGAAAAGTATTAAAAAGCGTGGCCCCGCTAAATGTCAAATTTTCGCGACAGTAAATCTCAAAAAGAGCGAAATCTCCCGGGATAAGCGCTAAAACGGCAATTCTGTAAAGGTGATAGTGGTCATTAGCTGCTGAAGCCCATTGCTGCCAGTTGCGCGCGCTATGAATTGACGTTTGTTGCCATCCTTTTTTCGTCTTCAGAAAGCTTATATTTATACAGTTTCACCCATGAATTAAAGTATACAAGGATGGAACACGACAAGTTATCGTATGCTGAATCAGTGACAAAATGCTGATCGCCACAAATAATGTTCTTTATTAACCTGCTGGTTTTAAATACTTGTAAAGCGTATATTTTAAGGCATATAAAAAAACTTCGAGTATACTTAAAACTACGGTTTTAAGTGAAATGTCAATTGACAGTTTTTGTATGAGAGAGCTATTGTCTACTTGATTAAAAAAAATTAATGGTATTTGATTTGTATAGCTTATATAGATAACATGAGATTTTTTTAGATGTTTATATTCAATTTTATTGTAAGGCCTTTATCGAAATTTAAAGTATATCAGGATACTCTTCTTGAAAGTTGTCCACTACGGAAGAGAAGAGTATTACACATCATGTATAAGAGAATTTCATTCTGCATGTACGGTACTATAGTATTTACCTAAGCTAGAAGTTCTTAGCCCTTTTAAGACAAGTACCCAACAGGTTTCTCAGTAATTACGAGAGCAACTCTATAACATTGACAACTGTATAGTGATTCATTGGGTAAGAACTATTTTATATCCCCCAAATTTCATCGTACTCGCACATTAGGTTTACAGATACAACTTGCACACCTTAGGTATGTAATTACTTATTTGGTTTAATTTTTTTAGACCAAACCCACTGAAATTTTCCGCTGATATAGCACTAAGTTTCATCCTATATAGTACAGTATATGCTCAGTGTTACAGGTGTTCTAGGCAGAATACCTGCAACACCTCCCTTATATATCTTGATTTTTCATATTTCATCGCTTGAACCGTTAAGAAAATCTCTAGTATAAATTTTCCTGATTTTTCATATTTCATCGCTTGAACCGTTAAGAAAATCTCTAGTGTAAATTTTCCTAAGTGTCGATGTTATTCGTTCATCATATTTCCTTCAAGTGGTAACTTCTATCGAGTATAACCATTAACCAGTTTCAAAAATCTTCGATACAAGTGTCCAGTGTGATAATGGTCTTTATTGTTTACACTCTCAAGGGTTATAAAAAAATACTTGGAAACACTCTCTTCCCAATATCCGCTATCGGTGCTCTATCAGTATCATAAGATGTTAACACCGATCTTAACTTTTTATTAGTGTCCTTCTGTGTTGAGCACCACCAACATAACTTCTGATAGATTTTTATTACGTTGAGATGTCTTGTAAAACTGATTATATATATCTCTTTCATACGCACAAGTCACATGTCAATAGTTTCTTCACAGACATTGCAGCATTCCCATGAATGTTAAGAAATTCACAGTTCCGTGAAAACAAATTGTTTTAAAAATATCCACAATTATATATAAAAATATATTATATGTAAAAATATAAAACAAAGACTTTCGAACACCTGAACGGTGTTCCTCATCAGTGTGATGTTAACGTTACACTGATGAGAACGTCGAAAGTCTTTGTTTTATATTTTTACATAGAAATATATTTTTATATATAATTGTGGATATTTTTTAAACATTCCCTTGAATATTCTAAGTTTTCCAGCAACTTTGTAAAATGATGGTGGCTATCTTGAACTGTCTGCTCAATGGTAAATTCACATGACCTCACCCATAATGTTTGCGCAAATAACATTTATATTTCATCTCCAGCCCCAGATATTAGGTAAATCACAAAAAACTGAGTTTATGACCTGAGCAACTTCTGAACCGTCCTGTAGCTTGTCAGCACCTAACCTTTAATCTTTAATTGAAATAAATTGGAAAATATGATGCCAGTTTGCGTCAGTATGAGAGTAATCATAGGGTTGATACTCAAGGAAATGGAGGTGAATAGTCTGCAAAATTCTTTATTTATTTATTTTTTTATTCTACTTCGGTAGTTTTGTTGCTATGAAGACCAAAGATGGTCAAAGGTGAAATGACCCACCTTTCCGGTGTCGTTTTCTTGTACTTTGAATTCGAAGCAAAATATTTCTTCAGTAAGCAATCTACGAGGGTATTGCAAGCTGGAGTCTCTACTGGAAACAAACCAACTGACACCAGCTATTGCCCCAATTTTCAAACCTACAGTTGTATGCTATTCACCTTCCATACTTCACGCTCTTTGGATTCACTGGCGAGTGTGTTGGAAAACTTCCTCCCATGTCTTATTGCATTATTTCTTATAGGCAGTAGCAGTGTTTTCTTTCCCCTAGAAACATATCCATGTTCTATAATTCAGTCTTTGACTGGGCGGATCTATTAACCTCGTCGTTGTTAAGGCAGTACCACTCCCGTGCCTTCCAATTTATTTAGTTTCAGTCAGTCTCTGTATTCACAATGGTATTATGCTGATCACCTCGTTGGTCTTTGCAAGCCTCGCATCCTTACCATTCCCAGTGTAAATTCAATCTCAGTTAAGTGATGGCCTCTTCTTCTGTCTTACTTGCTGCGTGTCAGCATATGGCTAGCTCAGTCAATGAAAGCCACATTACTAGTTATCCTGTCAAGGTCCTCTACGGGCTCTAATTTCCTTAGAGCTTGGCATCGTTATCTTGACGTACCGCAAGAATTCGACAACCTTATTTTACAAGCACCTGTTGATCGAGTTTTCTTCTTTGGGTCTATTCCATCATTCTTTGGATTAATATTAGCATCATTCAATATTTATTTTTAACCTTTACATTTGCCTTAGTCTCGTATGCTCTGTGAAACTGCTTTCTCTATTTCGTAATTTTCTCTAATTTTTATCAGAAGAGCCAATCCACCTCAATTCAGTCTGCTCGTCCAATGGCAAAACGCTGCGCACGTTTTGCATTTCTTCCTCGACCCTATGCTGATTCACCAGCGACAGATAAATTCTCAGACAGATGATGATATAAAACTTCCAACAGATTAAGGTGTTGATCAATCAAATGATATTGCCTTCTGCATGTCAAAATACAAAGCACAGATGAAACCAGCAGTTTCATAAAAATACGATGAAATCATATGTGCCTTTTACAAATAATGGGATAAAGCAAATTGAAGGTACTCTACTCACCAACTCTGAAGGCATATAACCGTGCATTTTTGTACTCTCATTACAAAATATCACTCTGATTCACAACAACCAGTGTGGCAAAGTCTCCTTTCCACAGTCCATGAACGTGCGCACTCACCTTTGGAAAAACAACCAGAATTAAACCAATTCTGTCAGGTCAGTGATCTGAATCAAACACGGAGTTAAAAGAACATTTTATTGTCAATATATTGTCCAAGGAGCTGACTAGTAAATACACAGAAATATGGAATCTTCACAACAGTGAATAACGTGGATAATTTTATTTGGATTTTGAATAACACTAAAAAAATACAAGTTTTTATTAAATAGGACAATGCTACAACTCTGTACTATAGTGTTAAATACACCAAACAATGTTAATCATGTTTTGCCACTACAATGCTAAATACAGTATATTTATTATGGTACGTAATTCACTTAACTGTATGAAACATATTGATTTATATAAGAAAGCGCATCAGCGTGAATTAAATTTCATTTATCTTGGTCATATTAAAATGACGGCGTTTATTTTTTTTTTGTTCGACTGCTTCAGTCGCTTTTATATTTCTTGCAAAATAAAAATAAACTGGATTGCAAAAATACTGACGGGTCTCTCCAACAAAAATATAAGACAAAGTCCCCACACGAATATTACAAGATTAGCGCTGCCCGAATGGAAGGCAAATTTTGAATTAATACCTGTATGACAGCACAGCCGAAACAGAATTAATCAAAAATGCCGGAAAAAATTCATAAGAACTTTACTGCGCTCACTGAGTTTTTCTAAAATGTATCTTTTCGTCCTTGAATTAAATTTGGCGGAGATCATTAACTAATATTTTGCATTATCGATGACTACAAACTTCAGCGCATTACTAAGCTTTTAGACTGAATATAACACGGACCACTTCAGCTTAAGTAAACGTGATTGAAAAAATGTACATTTTAGAGCAGTACTTAGCCAAATGCACTCTTTAAAAAATCACACTCATCCCTTCAGTATCTGATGCCTGTGTATTCATGGCTTGTACAAAGTGCACCCACACCAAAAAGGTTGAGGAACCACGTTTCTGTGTGTGAGAAGCAACTGACTAGAGTGGTGAAGATTCATTCACTCGGGACTCTCGGATCATATTATATATAATATATAAAAAAAAGGCATGAGGAAAGAAGCTTGTACTACAACAGTGCCTGTGATTGACAATTTCATGAAGATGAACAAAGGGACGTCGATTGGTTTCTTATACACCGTGAGTTGAACGTCATTATTCTGAGTCACTTCGTACCGACAGACCGTTGCTATGTAAAATAAATGGACTATTTGCTGTACATATACTACATAAGCTGCCCTAAGTAAATATGAGAGGTCTGTTTCATATTATATACAGTACTGTTCCTTAAAAAGTTCTACGTTTGGTTCAGTATTTACAAATCTCCTACGCAAGCATTCACACGATGGCTCAATTTTCTTTTATATACAAGTTCAAATCCGCAAATCTAATGCCTCAAATCAATGCAGACAGTTACTTTTAAGGGTGGGAACATGTTTTGCTACATGGAGGAAATTATCATTGAAGTTACAAAATAAATAACACAGAACTGCACTGAGAGAACTCCAGAAGGTAGAAGTTGAACGGGTTAAAGGAAAACCTAGTACTATGGAAGAGCCGTTAAAACGTCCTAAATCATTCACAAAAGAGTGAGGAAAGTCTTATATTACCGGATCAAAACTAGCATACGGTATCACAAGTCTTTCCTTGCAACACACTATTTTCAAATAAATATAATGTATAACACAAGTAGTATATAAATACAGCAATTATGCATAAACTGTCATATATTTGAAATTATACCCATTCATATTCATACAGTGTACATGTAGTATATACTGCACCGCATTTATAGGTCTGAGGCATCATATAGACCTGAGCACCTGATCACTCACACACAGTACTGATTCAGTTAGACCATCATTTCATTATGCACAAAATTAGGCATCAATATATCAATGAACTCACGAAGCAACAGGATACTGGACTTTGAAATTCTAAATACATTAAAAACACACAACTTGAGCTTTTCTACAGTATGCACACAATCAGATAAGATAATGTCATCATCTAGGAAACGCCCGTGCTCGCGCGCACACGCACACACACATACATACATTCATACATCATCATTATCAAACAAACACCATAATCTACGGAACATATGTCAATCACCCTTCTTTTAGCAACTACACAGTAGTCCACCTTCGAATGTTGGAGGCACTTTAAGGGGGACTTGAGCTGTTTACATCTGAAATGACCGGAAACTGCAATGTCTCTTTCATAAAGACACAATCAATGTGAATATGAAAAATCAGAGGTGATGATCCTCCTTCCCTGTTAATCACTTCGGTTTCAAAGAGCGACTGATCAAAGTGAAGGAACAACGATTTAATATCGATGTCAGCGAATCCGTTCGTCCGGCGTTAAAATGTCACATACATTGCAAATAAACTAACAGAGCTACTGACTTGACAACAAAAAAGAATGAAAATGACACACTCACTCAAACTACAAAGCCCATACTGCGTTGTGTAATGAACTTGATGAGAATGAGGCTTAAAGCTAACTGCACACAGTATACGGTCTGGAACTAAATATCATGTCAAATGAATAGCTACCAATTTCACTTACTTGGACAATATGTTATAAATATGACCACTCAGGAGGATAATGAATCATATATAAATGACAATCCAGTATTACGTATTTCATCATATGCTAAACACACTAAACTTCAAGCAGTACACATAAATATTCCAGACACTACGGCATTTCCTCGTCATATGATTTTCCATTTGGGAAGGTTCTACTTCGACATATTAATCTTCCTGTTATAGGAAGCATCATCCAGTCACCTCAAGACGTTTCCAGGCTGTGTCAAGAAATGCAGTCAAGGTAGGGAAGTCAAAGATCCAAGAGGGAAAGCTCTTGCAGAATTGCTGTAAACTTTCCTCTCCCAGTACAGAAACATTTCTGTTGTATTGCCTTGAAGAAGTACAAACCATGTGTACAGTGTCAGAACCCTAAACATTATGACATTCCTTCACGGAAGCCAATGAGCATGAAAGCTGACAGCCTGTTCTAAATCCATCATCCTCAAAACGAAAGCCTTGTGCAAGTGAAAGCTGTTAATAAAAAAAGGATGGTTCGTCTTGTGTCCTTCCGTGAAATCTCCCCCAACCCCACCAATCTTTCTCCAAAAAAGTTGACATCAGGGCCCGACCTAAAGAATGCTGAGCTGACTAACTTCAGGACACGATGGATGCCAGCATCAACATGACATAACACATCTGAATAACTTTATTACTTATAATTACGTTGTTTTCTAATCACATTCACTGTTAGTAATGATTATCAGGAGATTAATTACCTGCTCGTGAATGTGGTGATTATCGATCTAATTTTGGCCTTCTTTCTTCAACCAATTGGTACCTGTTCAATACACTCTTAGTTATTTCTAGAGGTGAAACTTCATGTTGAACTCCTTCGAGCCTCGTTTCCAGATTGTCTCTAAAGAATGCCATAAACGTTGCACATTTCCAAAATAAATAGTCAATATTTACATAAACGACCTCCCACATATATGGCCACAGTTATAATAATAGATATCGTTTTATTTAAAAAATCCATGATCCATATGTTGTCTCATCAAGAATTTTGCATACAAAAACCCCACACAATTTGTGACTCAAAAAGTAATTTTAGCAATGCCATATTGCCTCCTTAAGGATATCCTTAGCAAGATTACATCGCATACATGACCATCTTGATATCCCAGACGCTCTTAAGCAATTTTCGCATCAGTGCAAAATACTCACTACATTTGTAAACCACAATGCTTTAATTGCAAATCCTTATTTTCTTTCATTAAACTTAAGAACTGACTAACACCTATTACTCTGGCAAGAACGTGTTATTTAGTCCACTCTTATGAGGTTTTCCTATTAAAAATATAAATGTAAATGAAATTTCAGTCTTATGAAGATGAAGTACAAAGCGCTTTCGAAAACGGTACGTCAACATTACAAAGATAAAATACAAAGTTACAAAATCTTACATCTGCAGTAAAACAATTTTCCCACATTGTTTTACGCTCTCTAAGAAAACAGCATTTATGTTACATCAACATCATCATCATCATCATCATCTTCATCTTCATCTTCACCTCCATCATCAACATCATCACTTATCTTAAAAAATGGCAACATCTGCAATTTGTGGTAACTGAAAGTGACAACTCTTCATCAGAGTCTTGGTGATTTTAAGATACGACACGGCACCATTTAGCATTTTAGTTCCAAGCTTTGACTAGAGAATCACAGAGCCTCAGCTGCCAAATAGATAGAACAGGAGGCAGAGCAGCAAAGAGACGAAGGTCGACAATCTGCTTCCTGGCAGCAGCGCCGGCGCCTCGCTGCTGTAGAAAGAGAGGATCGGACAGTTGGGACACTGGTACGAGCCGCACACTTGACAAATATCCAGAGACACTGAAGACATGTCCAGCAGCTCTATTTCATATAATTCTGTAAGAATAAAGAATTGCGTTAAGTGTTTATCTTTTACCTTTATTACCATAACTCAATCATCTTGAGCTTAATGCCTTTGCTTTCATAGCCCCTTTAAACTATCCTTACTCTAAGTTAATAGCAATATTCAATGTGGTGAAACACGTCTGAACTAGACATTCAAACTAAGACTTTAACCTCTATGATGATAAGTGAATAAAATGATGAATTATACGGAAAGAAAATGATGAAGTCTGATACAAAATTACAGAAGCCACTCAAACCGTGTTAGGATTGTATCTTCGTAATTTATAATTCTCCTCAAGGTAACAAGTCACATTAAAATAGAAAGTTTTCAGTGGCACAATAAAGGGTGATGGCGCACATGATTCCCCGGCTTACTGTGATTCACTTTTCCTTTCCCCATTCTTTAATTAAGAACCGAATCTCAAACCCTCCTCGTTCCAGGACATGACTCTACTGCGATGCACACAAAGTTTCCTCTTCATACTTGACTTTATTCTTAAGGAGAAGCCTTCTTGTGTCTGGAAGCCTCCTCTAAAGGAGCCAATTAATAATCTTGTAAAACACAGTTGGTGTTTACGCAGCTTATTGTCACTCAAGTAATAAAAATCATCTTGTACTTCAAAACGATAACAGAAACATTCCCATTCATGTAACCCCGGTGTGCTAAGCGAGACTAGTATCATCTTTATGACGTTCATCATCACACTTCATAAAGTGCATTTACAACGTTGAAAAACAAGATTAAAATTGGGAAAATAGAGCGAAGGAATTATATCAAATATGTAGGATATAACGAACACTGAATGAATGAATATGGAAAAAATTAAAATAATGTGCATGAGCAGAGGTGCATCCTATCTGAAAAAAAAAAAAAAAAAAAAAAACGGCGGCCACCAACACCCACAAAAAAAATGGGATCCCAAAAAAAAGAAGCCAAAAAAATCTGCTACGGATACTTGAAATGTTACAGAAAATCATGAAAGACAGCAAACACATTTTCTATATCAAAGACAAGCAACTTTTGGTAATGCCAAACAAAACGATATACAATGTCTCTTAAAAATCGGTTTGTTATTTCAACGTTGAAAGGCTGTATCACAGAGATAAAATTCAAGCTTTCACTCCATTTCCTTGATGAAAACAAAATTTTAAACTGAATTTCCATTGCCACAAAAGAAAGGATCATTGAAGAAGTATTCTAAACATGAATGGAGAGCAGTAGTATAAGCAACAGGCCAAAATAATAACATACAGATAGGGATGAAAACTTCACTACAGAATTATGGCTACGCTTTAGAAACTCACTTTGGAATTTGGAAATGGCAAATGACAACCCCCCTCCCCCACAACACCCAACACACAAATTTATTAAGGTACATACCGGGTGAGTAATATTCGTACACTTTGACAGGAAGCACTTTCGTCAGGTTGGCTGCTGGGAACCATCGTTCCACGGAGAATTCGATGCAGGTTTCCGTCGAAGGGAGCTGCGGTGGAACAACGGCACAGGAAATTACCTCTCTGGTCAGTGGGCACGTTACTCAATGATCACTTATAACATATCTTATTTCATCATAAAAACAAGTTTTTGCCATGTGAGAACAGACAAAATAAATAAATAAATACACACACACACACACCAAAGTCTGACGCGTTCATCTTCTCACTGTTAAATCAAGGCTGGTACAGCATCACACTTCATATGGCACCCTCCCACACGAACCTCAGTACCAATATGTCAAATACAAACCATTCCAGCTCTGCTTCTGCTTCCACTCAGACATTTCCTGAATATATGAAGGTCCTTCCATTCTAATGCTTCCCACACTCAACCTACGGCGATGGAGGAGGGCCCTCCACGGGAGCAGCGGTCGCCCCATTTTAATATCAGGTACATTTGTAAAAATGGTTTTATTTATTTATACACTAATTACTAGTTTGTATAGATAAGAATTATATGTATATATATATATATATATATATATTTTTATAATAGAGTAAAGTATGTATAAATTACAAATATACCTGTATTGTTACAAATGGGGTATAATTGTCTCTGTAGTTATAGTGGTGTTCATTATCTTTCTTACCGTCTTCAATTTAGGTGTTGTCATTGGTCTCGGCATCAGACTTTTTTTTCACTTTTTCATTACCCCCATATTATCATTCTCATTCAAATAATTTAATTTTACTCTTACATTACATTCCCGTCATCATTATCAAAGATATTTAGAGCCTAGACAATCGGAGCGGCCGCAGGAACATCTTATCTAGGAAGGAATCCTGGCTTCAAAATAATACTTTCGCCTTTTCCTGGATGCAATATACTTACTCATATTATCCCTCCTCAAACCAACTACTTTGAACATGGCTGACAAAATCTTGATCCTTATTTTACAGGATTTGACTGGGAGAGGTTTTACTCTGGATATTCATCCCTCGGGTACATAACATATGCCCAGAGCCACTTTAGCATGATGCAATATATAAAAAGACTCAACTAAAATTCAATAATTTTTTAAAATTTCATTAATTTCATCAATAATGCAATTATGCTTTCTTCTTCTGCATTTTTGAGTCACAATTGCTTTCATTTAAAATATGGTCAAAGAGATTTTTCTAGCAGGCAGCTCCGTTCACCTCAGCTTACAAACACCCACATATATACGCATACGCATACACACACACACACACGTATATATATATATATATATATATATATATATATATATATGTATATATATATGTGTGTGTATGTATGTATGTATCTATGCATGTATATATATATATATACACACAAATATGTACAAATATATATATATATATACATAGATACATAGATACATACATACACACACACATTATATATATATATATATATATATATATATATATATATATATATAATTATGCATACATACATACATATATGAATAATTTACGTTAGAAGCTCTAACCACTAGCTCTACAAATATGTGAGACCCACCTTTTCAAAGTAAAATTTCAATTTCCGCTCCTGGAAATCTGCTCTTCGTAGATGTGGAATCTCCTTTGAGTCGACGTAACGCTTCAGGGCTTCCGAAGAGGCGCCGTAGCCGGTGGGGACAGTTATTTCCAGAACAGAAACGCCGGAGCTGTCGCTGGTCTCCTTGAAGAGCCAGCGGGCGCAGGAAACGAAGGTCAAGGCCGAACCGTTATGCCCATGCCAAGTGGCTCGGGTCTTCAGCTGGAAAGCTGGTGTAGGGGCAGAGACCAAGAGGCTCGGCTCGGCTACGTGATACTTCGAGGTCAGCTGAAGAACGGCTGCTCCTCGGCCTTTGCCCTGCACTCGCACGCTGTCCCACCACTGGTTCACCTGTGGGACCAGAGGCCGGGAGTTAACACTGGATACATCAGAGGGATGTGAATGGCATTAACCTTAAGATCTAATGTCTGAAGTATCGATAATTATTGTTGCATATATTGTATTGCAAAATTATTGGCAAGTGAAATACTGTACTTAAATTTTCGTGTTTTTCTTGCACAATGAGTGCATAAGCATTACTGCCCTAGATGGAAAGTATACTTGAGGATCCATTTATATCCTGCTAGTTTGTGCATGCAGCATACATGATATATCAAAATTAAATACATTTACCTATAAAACTTCAAGGAAATGTAAAACGATAACTGCTATGTTGTTTATTTACTTTAATCAACAAACAATAATTATTTTCCGTTGTAAGCAAAGGTGTAATTGTAAGTAAGATTGCCTCTAAAGGAAAGTACAACCAATCTCACGGATATAATGACAAACCATAACTTCATTGAGATATATGAAATAAAAATATCTGAAAATGAATTGTTATTATAGTGTAAATGACC
>NC_061099.1:58372824-58402824 GCF_015104395.2 Macrobrachium nipponense | reverse complement strand
GGTCTGCCTTTTCACCATAAGTCTCATGTACCAAGAGCAGCATTCCCAGTAATCTCCCTCTTGTCACTTTTCCTTCTGTCTGAGATTCAACAAGAGCCTCATGTGACCCGTCTTGTAGTTCCATCCATAACTTACATTCGTCACTTTATGGGTGAAGTTTATAAACGTATTAACATTCGCATATCACTTTCATGAACCTAGAATCACTTCGAGTTGGTCATACTGAATACTGATCAGTATTAGCTTAGTGAAATAAAATCTCTCTCGACTTGGAACTAAGTATTTGTTTGGCGTTAAAACCAAAAGCTAATGAAATGTGCGTCCCGGTTGCTTTGTTGCCCAAGTAACACACACACCAGAACTACTTGACTTCTTTCGTCACACGTGTTCAACAATGCACGGTGATATTTTGTAACACCAAGCTTTATTTTTTTGCAGCACGCATCTCCTAACCATGTCAGGAACTAGACATTGTTTGTAAGGCTTAAGGCTTCCTTTACCTACTATGATGTTGATGTTTTTAAGAAATCGTTCATTATAATTATATCTAATTCTCCTGTTGCAGTGGAATACTGGTCTTCCTTTCTGAATAACAGTAACAATCAAGGAACTGATATTCTAGGCCATGCAGCTCAAAGTGGAGGTTTCTCTGGACCAGAAATGGTAATGAGTTTGACATTTGGAGTATCTCCTGAAGGACCATCTATCGTAAGCCTCCTGCTATCGTCGCTGGTTCCAGGTCTCTAGAGTAAACGGGCGATTCGACGTCGTTCCGGAATATACCCCAGCATCCTCATCCTCCTGAGAAGCCTCGATGTTACGATGTCAAGTTCAGTGATCATTAATTTCCTACTCTGTATAAAGCTCGCTAGGCAATTTCTCTGTCTTTAGTCTTTACTCTTTATTACTTGAGAATTTGTACCAATCGTGAATAATAAATGTGTACGACACATCCTGAACTGTATAGTAAATCAATATTTAATTCTTATGAAAGTTCCTTAAACCTGACAAACGTTGTCAAAGATATTGGGAAACATCTTGAAATTGTATGATGAGAAAACCTTAACTGGAAGGAATGAAAAAGTATTTTGACAACAGATATGGAATTCATTTAACCGAATAACTCGGATATTCCAGATCTCGTAGATATCAAACGGTGTTAAAGCCGACCATAATTCCCGTCGTTGTAGTTGCAGTAGACAGAATAATGTCAGCAAAATCCTTGCAACTAAAATCGGGGCCAAGAGAACAGACGTCAATTGCATTGGATGAAAACAGAATCTGCGCTCGTAATCAACAAATGAAATTGTAGTTCACCTCAGGAAAATGAGTCTAAATGACTTACTACGCCACTCTGGAGTGAAACATATTATTAATAGGATTTCTGGCGAGTAGGAAACTTGATTTGCTTCGAAATTCTCTCTTCATAATGGCGGTAGAAATCACGAGAAAGCTAGGTATGCCATTTTCCAATTAACATGGCACATGGTTTACACATATTGTCATCATTTTATAGAACTGCAAAATGCACGCAGCAAACCCCCACCTGTACAAAGACATACACACAAACAGTTGAAAACTTCATCGCAGAAAAACTGAAATGATGTAATCCATAGAACACATGAAATGAGAACATCTCCATTACTTGGCGTAGGACTGTTTTCCATGACCTGGAATAACTCTCTCTTTGGCCTATGACCCGAGATGGCTTCTCTATTCCTTGACTTCCTTACTCTTAGTCTCTTTACACGTTCTTCAGTCTCCGTACCCAACTTCGGAGTCTGTACCCCAAAGCCCACTGCCTCACAAACTCATTCAACTAATGGCCACGTGGGATGTTCCGCTATCCTGATCCCCAAATTAAGCGGAGGCGAGGGTCCCCCCCCAACCCCCTCCAGGAACAAGTAAGAAACATTATCAGGCTACAAAATATGAGAAGAATAGATTTAACATTGACTCATTCTGTGCCGGAGCTCAGAATATGGAATTTTCAGTTAAGGGAGGTCAACTACCTCCTCTCTCTTTGGCAGATACTTTCTGACCCGATGATATTACTTGTATTATTCTAATTATATACTGCTGTTCATGTTGTTTTCGTTGAATTTGAATGGCTACGATAATAACCTGAATTTTTACTTAAGCCTGCTAATCTGGTCGTTGCTTTCCAATTGGGCCTGAGAAAATTTGAAATAAAGTATATATCAAAATTTATAATTCCAATACTACTCCTCATTAAATTAGTGCCAGATTTCAATCTTCATGAAAAACCATCTGTTCTAACTGCATGTCAAAGAAATATCTGGTAAATAACGAGATTTGAGGAACGAAGTTGAATAGAGAAAGTAAAATGAGCCTCATTGCATCAGGCAAGGTCATGAAAATACGGAATATCTGCAAAACCTCCTCGTTCAAAATATTTCAGAATTATGTCAGTATAAACCAACGTGAATTTACCTATGTAAAATATATTCACTATTTCCCATTCAGAATTCTTATTCCCATTTTGGAGCTTATTAAAATCAACCGGGTAGAATTTTCGATGTCATTTTCGAAGGGCTGTTTTCAAGAAATATTTTCATGGCAAGGCTGGCTGGCCTCTATCTCAAAATGGATGCATATTCACGCGTACGAAGGAAACTCTGTAAAATGCTTTTGGTAATCTTTCATGCCAGAAATTATTAGGCAAATATAATATCTTGACCCTTCCCGAGCTTATACTAACATGGGATGTATACACGCGTGGAGCTCTTCATGTATGAATAATGTAACATAATAGTTAACACGCCGAAGCTTTTCATTTCATCCCCAATTCACCTTCACGTAGTCGCAATTTTGCCGACTTCTTTTTAATTCAATCATACTATTCTGACCATTGCTCTCACGAGCTTGTTTTGTTTATCTATCTATTTATTTATCTATTTAATTATTTTTTAAACCTCGTTTCCTCCCGTGTTTGGAAGTAAAAATTCAGGTTATTACCGTAGCCAATTACATTCAACGAAAACAACATGAACAGCAGTAGTATAATTAGAATAATATAAGTAATATCATCGGGTCAGTGAAGTATCTGCCAAAGAGAGAGGAGGCAGTTGACCTCCCTTAACTGAAAATTCCATATTCTCTCGATTTCCCCTTCTGAGCTCTGGCACAGAATGAGTCAATGTTAAATTTATTCTTATCATATTTTGTAGTCTGATAGTGTTTCTTAACTGTTCCTGGATGGGGACCCTCACCTCCGCTTAATTTGGGGATCAGGATAGCGGAACACCCCACGTGGCCATTAGCTGAATGAGTTTATGGGCTCGTTTTATTAGATGGAATTCTGTTTAACAGAATATATTTCACAATCTCATATATATACGTGTGTGTGTATATATATACTTATATATGAGACAGTGAAATATATTCTGTTAAAACAGAATTCTATCTAATAAAAGGAGCCCATAAAAATGCCAAAAAGTAGAAAGTGAGTAGTATATTGCAAACTCTCTTTCTTCAGTTAGGAGATGAATGAAAAGTTACAGAAAAAGCGGTAATTATACTAAGGAGGTTCGCAGTTAAGCCGTTAAGTCACCCTAATTGACAATTTCTCTTTCATCTTCTTAATAGCTCGTTGGAGGAAGATTTTGTCAATAATATCTAAATCCCACGATCCCTTCGAAACATTCATTGTGTTTCTGTCTTTAATCAAAGCTGATTCTACCATCTGGCTTTTGAACCGACAGTTGCTGACATGAATCATACGTGAAAAACGGCAGTTTATTCTCTGATTATGGTTATTTAAGTGGTTAACAATAGCTGAGCTCTGCTGATCATACCTAACTGAACGTTTGTGTTGTATCAATCTCTGTGGGAGTGATTATGTGTTATATGTGTATATAGGATAATATATACATTATGTATATATATGTACATACAAAATGCATAAGTATAATTCAGGTTCTAACTACCCGACCTTCACTTTTCATACCCAATTATGTTGGAAAGCAATTGGAAAGCACATAAAAATAGCCTGCATAGCTTACCCCTTTGTTGATGTAAAGACCCTTATAAAATAAAGTGTAATAATGGGAAACACTGGTCAAAGACTGCTTTTATGTTCAGAATATCTGTTACGCATAAACAAATGACAAACAAAACAAATGAGAAACTTAGGTAATTTGGTGGGACAGAGTCAAGCCATGCGCAGCAGCGCTAGAAAGCAGCTCTGCTTATTCAGCAGATATCAATCACTTTGCTTTTGACAACTTCCTGACTGTGGCGGATCTAGAATTTCTTTCAAGGGTGGAGGCGGGGGAAGGACATAGATATATATATATATATATATATATATATATATATATATATATATATATATATATGTGTGTGTGTGTGTGTGTGTGTGTGTGTGTGTGTGTATGTGTGTGGGTGTGTGTGTAAATCACGTACATATATACGGTACATGTATATATATATATATATATATATATATATATATTATATATATATATATATATATATATATCAATATTTATAAATGTATGCACACACATATATACACATAGTGTTAGTTGTTGTTGTTGCTGTTTTTGATGTCGTACAGTTGTTGTTGAAAAAAATCATTAACTAAGTAAATTTTTGCTACTAACTATGATTCACAAAAGTTCTATTATCTATATCAGGGAAGGGTGGGAGTTTGACCAGGTCCCCTTCCCCCCTCCCCCTTAAATCCACCACTGCTTTTCCGGCCGCGATGTTCAAGTCACACTGAAACTTCCAGAATTAGGAATCAGCTTGCTTAACAGACGGTGCCATTCATTCCTAAAATCTGGAATTCTCAATCTCCTCTGTACTTCCTGAAACATTTATTGCTTCGAAAATGAAGTCGAAAGTGTTTTGCTGAATTTGATTTGACACCCACGTCTCAGAACGTGTTTTCGTCGTCCAAATATCATTGGGAACTGAACAAGTAGTTGAAAGAAGGCGGGGATACACAAGCAAAGAGAATCGTACACACAAGAGGCAAAAATACAAACTACTCATAACCTAATATCGTAAAGTAACCGATTTTCCAATTTCCTAACAAAAGCTCGCACCAGCGAGCAAATGAATTTTGAGAATAGAGCCTGCGACTCAATAATGCCTACTCCGATATAGAAATTGCATGTGTGTGTGTGTGTGTGTGTGGGGGGGGGGGGGGGGGGGGGTAGGCGCTGCTTTCCACCTGCCGCCTCCCTCTGCCAACTCGAGAAAGAATGTCTGTCGTCGCTCCTTTGCGAAATAATGGTGGTGTCAGGCACCATAAGCGCTATCACGACTGCCGGTATTTTTCTCCCGACATCTTTAAGTATGAAATTGTATTGCGGATGAGAACGAACACAGAGAATTATGAACATGTGCGAATTCACACATACAAAGTTTGTTTGTGTATCTAACGCTACGTTATGTTTACAAACTTTAAACGTATCTGACAACTTAATGGGTGTTGTTAAGACAACAAAGTTTTAAGAACTTTGCTCGGAGGAATATATCTAGTTGTCTCGCCATGCAAACAGACGATAACTCTAAAAGAACGTCAAGAACTAACGTGCATTTATTTCCATAAATTAGTACAATCTAAGCCCGTGTGTACTCGTAGTATAATTCTGACGAAGCAACGACGGTAGCAGCAACAGCAAAAGTTCATAAACTATAAAAACATGACACCGAAAAGTTCCCAGACTCAAATGAGGCAAATATTATTGTAAAATCTCATTGTTATTCATTTCTAGAATCTTATGTATTAATATTCTGTGTTCGATCTTTACCCTTCTTAAGAGATCTTACACAAAGAAGTTCAGTGCAAAGTAGAAAAACTAAAATTAAACTTCGTTCGCAGAGGTCTTCTTACCGAGACGCAAATGACTGCAATGGTTTACCGTTGCTCTAATTATTTAATTTACAGCAAGATTATGGCATCTGTTTTCTATATTTACTTTGCCATGATCTATAAATTCGTGAGCGCCTCAGTGGAGTTCGATTCTCGGGCATTCCATTGAGGTGTGAGAGATGTGTATTTCTGGTGATAAAAGTTCACTCTTGACGTGGTTCGGAAGTCACTTAAAGCAGTTGGTCACGTTGCTGAATAACCACTGGTTCCATGCAACGTAAAAAAAAACCATACAAACCAAAAAATATAAAATTGTGGTTAAAGTCGCTGTTGATTCCATGGTATTTTTACTAAACTGAATGCCATGGATAATGCTTTATTTCTGTAACAAAAAAACTATTGAGATGGCTTTGTTTGTCCGTTTGTACTTTTTCTGTTCGCCCTCAGATCTTAGAAACTGCTGAGGCTAGAGGGCTGCAAACTGATATGTTGATCATCCATCCTTCAATAATTATCAAACATATCAAATTGTCGCCCTCTAGCCTCAGTAGTTTTATTCTTATCTAAGGTTAAAGTTAGCCATGATAACGCGTCTGACACCGAAACAACATAGACCACCACGGCTTGCTGAGAGTTTCATGGCCGTGGCTGAAAGTTCCGTATAACATTATACGCGTTATAGAAATTCGATTGCGCCTAAGTTTCTTTAACTTGTTTTCAGTTGGACACTGCTTTTTATTTATTTTTATTTTACTGATAAGTGATAAGTCAACTGACGATGTATAATCAACGTTATATCCAAACCACCTACCATTCAGTTGGCCTCCTGGATCCCTATATCTAGTCAACTTAGTAAGGATTAGAGCCTATTCAAACTACCAAAAGACCGCTAATTCATTGCTACTACAGACATCAAAAGGAGTAATGACGTATTTGTGTAGTAGGTCAGAGTACACACACACCTTTAGTCAATTCCCATTTTCCTAATGCTATTGATACTGAAAGATGAATATGAAGCTTTCTCAGCTATATCTTGAATCTTCTCTAATTCATGGGCAAAAATTTACTGGAACAATAACAAATGAATGTAAACGGGCAAACGTAAATAATAACTCTTTGGATTTGTAAACGCTGAATATGAACCAAAGTCTAAAAGAGGGAACACAAAGCAGGACTTGCAGTGAATCACTATCCACATACGAGAGAGGAACGAGAAGAGAGAGAATAAACAAAAGTACAACGGGCTCTCGCTTCAAAGGGTTTCGAGAGCTAAAATTTCCGTCTGAGAGAAACTTTAAAATACTAAGCGAGTCACCAAAGTCAAAGGGAAGAAGAGTTATGTTGCAGACGCTGCAAATTCCCTCGAGAAAGTTTCGCTCAAGGGAATGAAATATAGCTCGAATATACAGCGATTATGTGAAGATGAAAAACTCACATATTCTTCTGAATTTATGAGAACTGATCCTATATTTAAATTGAGTTTTTGGTTACGAAAAACCTCGAAAATTGAACTGAAGAACGGTTCTGAAGAATATGTGACTCGGCATGCGAGAAATTGCTCCACTAAAATCATAAAATGCGTTTACATTTGATTTACAGGCAAGAAATCGTTCTTAAAGTTTAAAGATAAAGGAATGCATGAACACAAAAGAGAGTAAGTGAGATTAAAAACGAAATCATCAGGAAATTACTATAATATCTGGGTGAGAAATAACTTCGCTCAATGTTGAATTCTTAGACGGTGAAATAATTTGAGTTTTATAAGAAAAAGAAAGAGAAATTATAATATTTATTTGTCAATAACAATGAAACTGTTGTAAAAAGCAGTTTCCTCTTTCATACAGTATTCGCCATGATCAAGAAATTCTAAATGATTCCAAAAAATCACGAACGATAATAGTATAGTTTACCAAACATCACGCTCTCCTGCAAAAAGGGGAAAATCTGGCTGAAAAACTAAATCTAAAATATAACCGAAATATATAGAGTTTAGCACCAGTGAAGTTACATTTCCGAAAGATTTAACTTAACAACTATAACAATGATTTTTGAACTGGGACAATACCATCTGAAAATTCCGTAGATTTTAGAAACACTGAATTGGAAGTGAGTCTATTGTGGAACATGACGCAGCTCAACTGCAATGGAGCCTGTTTTACGAAAGGGATAAAAATATGATGCAGACTAATTTCCATGAATATAACCCAGCAGCGATGAAGATTAAAAAGAAATGTGAATGAATCTACTCTTTTGTTTTCAAAGGTTCTTCGTGAAATTTCATATCGCTCTCAAAGTGAAAATGCCACTCTGATGATTCTCACCGTTTTCTATGCCCTCGATTTTTTCTAATATTTTACTCTTATCTCATCTTATTACTTTAATCAGTAGTCTTTGTCTTCAAAGTCCACAGGAGTCTCATGACCTTCAAGACTAAACAAGCAAAAAATGCGCCGAAGAAACCGAGTTTTCTGTACTGCATATAATGCTGTATGAAACTCTCTGCTTACGGCCCAGTGGTGGCCTGTGTGAATGGCCTCTATGGTGATGCCAGACGCACGATCATTTCTAATTTCAATCTTAAACAAAATATAAACTACTGAGGCTAGAGGGCTGCAACTTGGTATGTTTGATGATGGGGGGGGGGGGGGGTGGGGGGGGGGGGGGGGGGGTGGGGGGGGGGGGGGGGGGGGGGGGGGGGGGGGGGGGGGGGGGGGGGGGGGTTTGGATGGCCAACATGCCAATTTGTAGCCTTCTAGCCTCAGTAGTTTATGAGATCTGGGGCGGACAGAAAACTAAAAAGCGTGTGGTCTGCATCGTATTCCAAGGGGTTTCTTGTCGTATCAGTGATGGAATGGCTCTTGTTCTTTGTGGTCTCTTGTCTATATCTCAGTGACAGTCCCTGCCCTCACTGCTTCAGCCCGTTCTAAAGACTGGGGACTCCTCATACCCTCTGAACTGATGCTTATATAGATCTTCACTCATTTCACATTCTCGAATACCTTGTGTTCAATGTGGTTAGTCAAGATTCCTACGACTCTATGTCTTGCCTACGACTTTATGCCTTCTCTTTGTAGACCAAAGTCTGGCTTTGAACGATGAAACGAATTCAAAACCAAGAGTTAAATGATTAGGTGAATTTAAAACTAAGAGTTCGAACACGATCTGAGCGCGGTTTTAGTAATGTAAACTAAATTGATGAAGTGCAAGGCCGCAGTGGACTACTTGACTTTAAAATAAGCATTAATATTAAATGCTTCACCTCAAAAGAAGAAATAACTATTAAAAAACTCAACTCAGTTAACGTACTTGCCATCTTCAGTCATAGATCAACTAAAACAACAGATCTCTTTTAAGTATATACGCACTGCTTGGATATATGCACATACTTACATAGTACATACGCAAGCACACACACACACACACATATATATATATATATATTATATATATATATATATGTATTGTAACAAACATACACGAGATTTATGTTGGCCCTCAGTTTTAAGAAATCTCAAAACATATCTCGATGTCAATAAGGTTAAGAGGAAAGTCACGACCACACGTTGGCGCACAGAAGCCGTGCCTACCACTCCCTTAGTCCTCCCCCAAAAACTCCACTTCTCATACAGCTAAATGGACCCCCATTGTCACTTTCCCACATCTGTGTGCTGTCATTCAAATTTCCCTTCCAGGGAAAACCGTCAAGACTCGGAGAAGATGCGACAAACAGAGGAGAAAGGAAGGGAGACATAAGACGGCTGGATAACCGAGTCGAGGTCACGCTCATAGTCATTCGCATAACAGATGCAGTCCTGTTCATACCGGGACATTCAGTCGCTCCCCGCGACGTCCGCCGCCACTTCAAGACTCTGTTAGTCAAAGGACAAGGTACAGTTTGGTTTTGGAATTTGTTTCTATGCACAATTCTCATCCTTCCTTAATTACTGTCTGCTCTCATAATACATAACTAAATCCCCATTGCATCTCCTTCAGAGAATAAGTGAAGTGGAAAAACATTTGTGACTTGCATCCAGAAGTGTTCATTTATTTTGTTATTCTGAGACAGTGTTAAATTACTTATCGTTTCTGCCTTTCGCAACTCCCAATTACAATAATCGCGTTTAGATCGAGAATGACAGTGCATCCTTCGTTTGCAGAATTAGGAGAACGGAAGAAGTTGTGTACTACATCTTCCGTATTCCACGGTGCCAAGGTAGCAACCATCCATTTTGAGTCCTAGGGTGAAAGATTGAAGAGCTGCTTTTACTAATACTTTATAATAGGTGATAAGGGAAACAATGATTTTATTCCTTAAATTCCGGTTTCTTCATAAAAGGGATTTACATTTTCTGGGGTTTTCATGGTGGCAGTAATCGATTTGTTAATTAACGTAACCTCAGTGCAACGGAGCTAGTGCTTTCAGCTCCTGTGTAATTATATTCTGATTTAATAATAATCTTAGTTAAATGTAACATTGTATTTCTCTAAAATCCATCAATTTTAATACCTTTTTTTTCCCTGTTCTCTGTCGCTACCACCTGCGTGGCATCCAAGTCTTGTCAGAAGTCAGTTAATTTTAGAGTAAATGATAAACCTTACGCAGCCACGCACGTAACAATATATATATGTATATATATGTATATATATATATATATTATATATATATATATATATATTTATATAGATTATAAGGTTCCTAGCCACGTAAAAATATCTAATCCTTCGGGCCAGCCCTAGGAGAGCTGTAATCAGCTCAGTGTCTGGTAAAACCTAAAACTAAGATATACTTAACTTTAATATATATTTACATATTTATAATCTATATATATAATATATAATAGTAAAATATAATTATATATATATATATTAATATATACTATATATATATAATATATATATATATATATATATATGGGTATATTTTCTATCATGCAATATTTTTTAAGTCAATAGCACTATTTGCAAAAAGGTAAATCTATTATTTAGACTGAATAAGTTCATAATTCTGTTTCACTGATTCACAATCTTTTCTTTTATCTTTCTCTGATCAAAAGTTTTATCTTTTTATTTAAGAAAAACAAAAGTAAAATAATACTACCTATAAAACTATGCACTGACTTAATATATATATATATATATATATATGTATATATATATATATATATATATATATATATATATATATATATATATATATCTATTCATATAATAAATAATTAGAAATTGCAACCCTTAATTTCCCGCCAGACAAAGCAGGAAGAGTTTACATACAAAAAGCGGAAAGCTCAAAACCCATCTGTTTTCAAAATATACTTTCTTAACAAAATATATAATTGAATGTTGTCAAACTTTATCTTACCACACTGGCTTTCCGAAAACATTCAGAAAACTGTCAAACAGAAGGACCTGATCCACTGAAGAGTATCTATTTTGGTGACAGAAACATTTATTGCTGTGGCTACTGTGCTGTACTTGTTCCATAACGCCAGTGGCTGAGCTGAAAAGCCTGGCTGCGGTTAAACAAAAACATTAAAAGGAACATGAGCAATCAAACCCTGCCTCTCGTCCCCCCCCCCCCCCCCCCCTCCCCCCCCATCACAGACAAAAAAACCATAACAGCTTGAAAACAGAGAACTGGCGTGGCAATAAAGATGTGAAAAAAAATAATGATTTCTGGTAAGTTTTTGCCATCAAAAGTAGGTTCCTGAATCTGCCAAGTACGATTTAATTTTCCTGCTGGTTATTTGAAGTTTAATATTATAAATGATTATAAAAAATTGCACTTTCTCGAAAGCGTTTCTCATACACCATTCAAGGGAAGAGATGCATACGCATTTTTTGGCAGATGACCCCATGATTACTTCGAGTTACAAAAGTAATGAAATGCAAAGCACACAATTCTCTGTCCTATTTCCTCTCAAAAACCCAAGCCAAAAAAAAAAAAAAAAAAAAAAAAAACCCAAATGGCAAATTATTGGATAGTATTTTTAATCGAAAAATATGATGTTAATAGAGTGCTGTTTAAATAAAACCTTCGCCATGAAATGCAAACGAAACGGCAGGAACAGTAAATAGCTCGCACGTTATTAGAAATTCGTTACAGACAGAAGAGAAAAAACTGCTTGCACGAACAGACATAATTGGATTCATGAAAAAAAAACTAATTTATGACCAGCATAAGATAAAAATACTCAATTCACGACAACAAAAAGAAAACTCAAAAACATCACTAACACAAGAGAAAATACCGAGTCAAAGAATAAAAATAAAACGAAAGACATAATCCATGTCTATAGAATATAGTGCACGAAAAATGGCAAAATTACTTTTGAATTTGCCTATGTAGAGACGATCTTGCTTTGTACTCATAGGGGATACCAGGATTTTTGCATTTACATTTCGGGGGCACAAGCGAGGGGACATAATAATCCGGGAGACAGCTGGCAAAAATTATCCCCTGAATTAACCTCGGGCAACTACTTATTAAGTCCAACAAGAGACCTCAGAATTATGGTTATATTTTGGGGGTTTGTTTAGGGGAATGGGCAGGCTCTCTCTCTCTCTCTCTCTCTCTCTCTCTCTCTCAAAACATACATTAAACCATAAAACCTATACTAATTAGTTCGCCGCAAGGCCATTTTATATCGATATTTAAAAATCGACTATTTGCAACATGGGGCCGTAAAATCTAGCTCTGACCTGTATCATTAGTATCATGACGTCAATGAGGTATATCTCGTTTCCCGCAGGATTTTGAAATTTCGAGATTATTCAAGGCTATTTAATAAGCAACGCGCCTAACATCAATAACATATGGCACCCCATAAACCAGAAATCTGTACGAGTTGACCTTCATATTTACTGCGACTCTAAGGATAGTACAATGCGATTTACAAGTCGCAAATCAATATCAGCTAATAAGGTTAATTCCTAAGAAATTCACATTGGCAAATATCAATGAAAGCATTTCCTCTTGGGTTAAAATAAGAGATAGTAATCCGTGTAATGCACAAACAACTGTCACAAGTAGACAATTAAAAAAAATCTGGCAATCCTACATGAAACTTGATAACCAAATTCCGGCAGAGGGATTGGCTGTCAGTGTACGATAATGACCCAACTGCAAGAAAGGCGAAAGCGAAAATCGAATCCAGCAGCCAGAGCACTCGCGAGATTAACTAACCTGCTGGTGGCGGTAGCCCTTATTTATTCATGGAAGGGAAGAAATCAAATGTAATAAAGCTATGCGCGTGAAATAACTGAACGTCATTCTGCCACGGAATTAGAGCCACTCTCGCTGATGAACGCAATAATTGGATTTATATTTAGACTCGAAACTTCGGCCGGAGGAGCTTCCGGCCCGGGTCGTATAAAGCGCAAATTATCCGATGTGGACCAAACAAACGAAATGAATGGCAAAAAGACAAATGGCTCCGAGTGAAATGGCATCTCTATCTGCAAGAGCTCAGCTGGGAAATTAATTTAAAGTTTTGGAATAAAAGCGCAGGTGGCATACGTAGTACACTACGCACACATAAAACCAAATAAACGTGTAAATACATCCATTCACTTATTATAAGCTCAGGCACATAGTACATAAACAATCGATACATATTCTTCAACAGCCTCTGTCAGTTCACTGTACTGAAGTAGATCACAGAGCACTTTGGTTGAATATGAATATCACAGACGCATCCGAGAGCACAAATTATGTATGTATGTATGTATGTATGTAGTATGTAGTATGTATGTATGTATATATATATATATATATATATATATAATATATATATATATATATACCTTCACATATTTATAGCCACAAATATCGCTTAATAGCGCTGAGAATCATTGTTTCCTGATAAGGCCACAATTCGAATCCTGGCCAGCGCAGAAAACACTTATCTATTATTACAGTATAATTCCCTTTGGGTGTAAGGTACAGTGAGTGCAATATCAAACGGTATTTGTGGCTTTCTTTCTGTGAATAAAAAAAATCACGCTTGTTTAACTGTATATTTTGATAAAAGAAAAAACATTAGGTAAAACGTGTCGTTTTATGACCAGTTCGTTCTACCTCGGAAATAATACCGTAAGGGGCGACGAGGTAAGAATTCTTACGTGCGTGGGTGGGTATATATGTATATACGTATATATATATATATATATATATACTATATATATATATATATAGTATATATATGTATATTATACACACACACAATATATATTATATATATATATATATATATATATATATATATATATATATATATATATATATATGTATGTTACCGAGGTTCTAACCTCGGTACAGTCTTAAAAGGGAAAAAATATATGTTGGTAGCAATGACCTTACAGCAGCAAGGCACTGGGGTGACATTCGTTCTCTCTCAACCTCTCTCTCTCTCTCTCCACCACTCTGTCTCTCTATCCCTCTCTCTCTATCTCTACACCGATCTCACACAATAACCTAAGGTAACTAAATCAGACTCGTGAACTACAAAAATACATTTATTTAAAAACAAAAGGATCAGGTTCTTAACAAAGGTTTAATTGAAAAGTCTAAATTCAAAATCTAAATAACTCAAATAACGCAGGGGATCGAACTAAACCCGTCCACCCCTTTCTCTACAATAACTAACATTAGTTTAGTAAAAAAAAAAACAAAAAAAAAAAAAAACAGGTAACTAAAAAAGTCAGTCTCCCCACACCATAACCATGGAACTATCAGTTAAGTTCCCATTTTCAGATAAGTTCCCCGCCAGAAACAATCTGGGGAAGACACAGAGGAAAAGAAAGTCTACATAAATCAATTTGCAAATAAATCAAAACGACATAAAT
Organism: Macrobrachium nipponense; assembly: GCF_015104395.2. NCBI lineage: Eukaryota > Metazoa > Arthropoda > Malacostraca > Decapoda > Palaemonidae > Macrobrachium > Macrobrachium nipponense. The sequence continues at coordinate 58,388,132 of NC_061099.1, read as the reverse complement.
CAAAAGGTCATATGGAAAAGGACATCTTTGAAATAAATGTTTAAAATGCAAAAGACAAGCCACTTGGGCTTAAAATTTAAGTAAGTACGCTTACCCATTCAACTAAATGCACAAACATTAATTAAAATTCAACTTAAAGAAGGCCATCTCGGCGCTTCGCCGACTTTGTATAGTTCTCCATCTTAGTTATCTTACCCTCCCATTATGTAGGGGAACAGCCCACACGTACACAAGCAAGAAATCACTCACAAGACACTCCCAAATAAATGACGTAACTAATTCGTCTCAAGTTCATGACGTCATATACAGATCATAGTCACACCCATAAAATCTACTCAAAACCAAATTATTGCTTCCACCTTCGCACGGGCACAGGACGTGGTCTGTTCTGCTTAGGCAGCGACCTTCGACATCGCGCCACCCAAGGAGGTTGCGTCAACATTTTTGGAGCTACTCCTGAATCTTGTCCTTTTAAGACCTCTGTTTCCAAGGAGAGTCAAAATGAGGACATCTATCATTTTAAAGAATGTCAATGCTCATCACATCCGTCCGACACACTCCTGAATTGACATTTTGTTATCTCAAAACATGCGTATACCAAGATATTCTCAATACTCATTCATATATATCTATATATATCTATATATATATATATATATATATATATATATATATATACATATATATTATATATATATATACATATATACATATATATATATATATATATATATATATATATATATATATATATATATATATATATATATATATATATGCTATCTGCAGTATGATCCTCAAACATCAATTCAGGAAAACCGAAGACACATGGATATTTAAAAGAAGATTTATTCATGAAAAACGTTTCGCATAACCTATGTGCATCATCAGTCTGCAAAATGACAGAGTAATAACATTAAAAATAAAAAAAAACAAGGATTCTTAAAATGACAATTAAAAAATTTTAAAAGACCAAAAAAGAAGAAAAGTTAAAAACAACTGCTGTAACAAAAACCTTCAGGTACAACGGAAGAAGATATATATATATATATATATATATATATAGATATATATATATATATGTCTATATATATATATATATATAGATATATATATCTATATATATATATATAGACTATATATATATATATATATATATATATATATATAGCGAATGGCAGTACTGATTCACATGTTACAGTTACGAAACACCAAACAAACCTCCCACTATACGTTAGAGGTCTGCTTCCAAGAAGCTGAGGGGTCATAGTTCTAATACCTTCTTGCCAGTTAAAGATGCCCTTTTCCATGCAATGAGCCTTCACACATTAATAAAAAAAAAACGTACGTTCTCGTGCAAATTGCTTCTAATAAAAGACTTTAAACCAATGTCATTTGTTCGTCCTTATTATTGTTTAAATTTTTTTTTTCTAGTAAATAACATTAAGCACTTGACTAAAGACCAAGCAAGGAAAAATCTTCATTCTTAAAGAAAGAAAGAAAGAAAAAAAACTTTCAGTGCTTTGTCCACCACGCTATTGTTTAATGAAACGTTTATTTCTGTTGCGAAGTCGAGAGACTGGTCGGTGAATATTTCATTTTTGAGAGAGAGAGAGAGAGAGAGAGAGAGAGAGAGAGAGAGAAAAGATATTGGTGGCATTCAATCATTAAACGCGTGTACGTTAACAATACCAAGAGCTGAAATATTATTCACGAAGTTCAATCAAGGTCATGAAATCTAGCGATATCTAGTAGCTTTGTTCTCCGGAATACTGCAAGCTTCCACTGCAAAACACTCGACAGTTCAAGGAGAGATTTCCTTTCTTGGTTAAAGAGAAGTCACATGAACAAAGCTCCTTCCATGGAGAGGAAGCAAATCCGGCCTAACAACCTTGAATCCAGCTCAGTAATGTAAAAACATGCAAACAAGAGTTAAAGTTTTCAACTGACTTCTCTCATTAGGAGATAAAAAAACTTGCTTTTTCTATTGGGTTAACTTTTAAGATTTAGGATACGTGATCGAGACACGGAGATACAGAAATGCTGTGTTTTTACGGTAATCCTTAACGGGCTTGTACTAAACACTGTCTAGGAAAGACCCCTGAGAAGTGACTGGCATCCATTCAAGCAACTCATGAAGAGAAAATTAATTCAGTCGTATTATTCACATGAAAAGCAAAGATACAATCTAACAAGGGATGTAAATTAGAGTCAGAGATTATTTCCATCACATGAAATGAGAGGAAGAGATTACTCAGATCAAATGGAATGAGAGTCAGAGATTACTCTGATCACATGAAATGAGAGTAAGAGATTACTCTGATTACACGAAATGAGAGTAAGAGATTACTCTGATTACACGAAATGAGAGTCAGAGATTACTCTGATTACACGAAATGAGAGTCAGAGATTACTCCGATCGCGTGAAATGAGAGTCAGTGATTACTCAGATCACACGAAATGAGAGTCAGATATTACTTCGATCACATGAAATGAGAGTCAGAGTTTACTCTGATTACACGAAATGAGAGTCAGAGATTACTCCTATTACACAAAATGAGAGTCAGAAATCATTTCGATCGCAGGAAATGAGAGTCAGATATTACTTTGACCACATGAAATGAAAGTCAGAGATTACTCAGATCACACAAAATGAGAGTCAGAGATTACTCTGATTACATGAAATGAGAGTAAGAAATTACTTCGATCGCATGAAATGAAAGTCAGAGATTACTCGTCACAAGAAATTAAAGCTAGAGATTACTCCAATCAAATGAATTGCGAGTCAGAGATTACTCCGATCACATGATATGAGTCAAAGATTACTCCAATCACATGAAATGAGAGTCTGTGATTATTCTAATCACATGAAATGAAAGTCAGAGATTAATTTGACCACATGAAATGAGAGTCAGAGATTACTTCAGTCACATGAAATGAAAGTCAGAGATTACTCTGACCACATGAAATGAGAGTCAAAGATTCCTCCGATCACATGAAATGAAAGTCAGAGATTGCTTTGATCACACGAAATGAGAGTCAGAGATTACTTCAATCACACGAAATGAGATTCAGAGATTCCTCCGATCACATGAAATGAGAGTCAGAGATTACTTTGATCACACGAAATGAGAGTCAGAGATTCTTCCGATCAAATAAAATGAGTCAGAGATTCCTCAGATCACATGAAATGAGAGTCAGAGATTACTTCGATCACATAAAATGAGTGTCAGAGATTACTTCGATCACACAAAATGAGAGCCAGAGATTACTTCGATCACATAAAATGAGTCAGAGGTTCCTCTGATGAAATGAAATGAGCGTCAGAGATTACTTCGATCACACAAAATGAGAGTCAGAGATTACTTTGATCACATAAAATGAGAGTCAGAGATTACTTCGATCAAATAAAATGAGAGTCAGAGATTCCTCCGATCACATAAAATGAGTGTCAAAACGACTGTTGTCTCCACTATAATTGTCGTCATGACGATTCAATTCCGTTTTACGCACTTTTCTCACCTTTTTGAGATATTACACTTTTGGAGAAGACTTAAGAGAAATAATGATGAAGCACCATCGATGACATCAACAGAACGCAATCATTAAACTGGAGAGCGCACTGACTTATTGACTTGGCAACTTTGTGCTTACATGTGTGTGTGTTCTCATACACTGAATTACTGCAATTATCACCGACACGCTGGATGCTGACGACCAAATATCAAACCACAGGAACCATCCGGGTGCTAGCAAGGCACTGAAATAGGCTAACATGAAATAGCAAACGAAGTCCATGGTTTGAAACACTGTTTGCTTGTAAAAGGTTACATGACGTTTTTCTTTTTCTTCGTCACCGTGATCATCATGGAGTTAAAGTGCTTAGGTATGGAAGGAGATTTTAATTGCAAGAGAGGAATCACTTTGAAGTTGTTGTTCCCTTCAATATATACAAGCAGCAGTTTCCAATGGTATGCACCTTTGGTAAAAAGAAAGTGGAGACCAGACTACCTCAACGTAAACATCGTCTAGAATGGTATGAAATGATGCCCCACGATTACAAAAAATCAGAAGGAAGCGCACACAAGTACATGTAAACAGATGAAAAGAACTGTACGGAACGAGAGAGGCTGCAGCAGGCGTCCCTAATACTCCTTCGATAACAAATGGAAATCCAGGGACGAAAAACGACAAACATCAATAATAAGTCGGGAAATCCCCGCGAGTGATTTGCGACATTAAATGGCATAATCCATCAAGAGCGAGATAAGAGGAAAACTGCGACAAACTTTCCGAAAAGATGATAAAACAACGGCCATAAAAATAAATTTAGTTCAATGACCCTTTCAAATGAGTCACAGATAAAGGCCACTTTGTTATCGGCATTACCGGTGTAGGATGAGGCTGAGCGTCGGTCGGGATGACTCTCGGGGATACGAAGGGCACCCAATTCGTTTCAAGGGCGCGGAGAGTCAGAGGACTTGTCCTGAGGAGTACTTAGGACGCCGCAAGAGCTGCAAATCTTCTTAGCGTTGACCATGATGATCACGGTGACGAAGAAAAAGAAAAACGTCATGTAACCTTTTACAAGCAAACAGTGTTTCAAACCATGGACTTCGTTTGCTATTTCATGTTAGCCTATTTCAGTGCCTTGCTAGCACCCGGATCCTGTCAAAATTTTATGGTGTCATAATTTTATCCTGATTTTCCGCAATAACGTCCCATTAATAAGTATGATCCGTCGTCTGTGAAACTTTTTGGAAGCTAAAATTTTGGTATTCATTGATGAATATTGACTTCGACAGCTACTAAAAGTCAATGTAGCGAGTATTCTTATCTGATACATAATGAATGAAACATTTATAAATAGTCATAAAAACAATGTGTTAGTGACACAAATGCAAAAAAAAAAAAAATGAAAACGGCGCTATTTGGTGAATAATTTTTCGACAAGCTGTGAGTGAAACCTTTGAGAAATACGATAAAACCTTGACAGCTGGTGAAAGTAAGCTCTGGCGATCACTGAAAGAATATTTTGGGAACGCGTGAACGAAAGCATTAAGCTGGTGATAATGGGAGAGAATAAAAGATCTCCTAGAATTTCCCATTTTCTAAACCGATTCCCGAGCCATTCTAGTAAGGAGAGTCCGCTTTTAGGAACAAAAGGCTTTTACCCGGAGGTTACGAATTAACGAACAGTGCGACAACTTTCTAATGGGCGGAGTTTGGTCCAAGAATTTCTTCGTCATATACAATAACTTGTGGCGTTCATTGCAAGTGAAAATATACTAACATTCTTTTGGAAGAGTACGGGTTAAGTTTGCTTTGTTTCTTCTTCTTCTTACAACGGATGAGACCGCCATCATCACTAATGGGTGTTTCAATTATCAACAAATGACTTACAGAGTGCGTTATTTATTTACATCTACACACACACACACACACACACACACACACACACACACACACACACACACACACATATATATATATATATATATATATATATATATATATATATATATATATATATATATATGTTGATCATTGAAACAACTGTCAGTATCTGTGTAAGAAAAAAAAAGTACATTTAACCCACAAGTTATTGTATATGGCAAAGAAATTCTTGGACCAAACTCCGCCCATTAGAAAGTTGTCCCCCTGTTCGTCAATTAGGGCAAAAGACTTGCTTCTAAAAGCTGGCTCCTGCTAGAATGGCTCGACAATACATCGTGAAAGTAAGTTCCAAAAGCACTCTCAAATTTAACCAAATTTCTTCCGCTTTTTTATCATTTAGCTCCGTCTTTCTCTGAATCGTTTTAGAACGAAAAAATGAAGAAAAGATTCTAGAAAATCTTTAATCTCTCCCATTATAAACGATATGAACGTATTCACCATTCCTTTAGAATCATGAAAACTACTTTTAGAACTTGTTAGCCTTAGATGTTAGTGCGTCGTTGGAACAATGATCAGAATATGTGTATATATATATATATATATATATATATATATATATATATATATATATACATATATATGTATATTTATATATATATATAATATATATATATGTATATATATATATAGTATATATATATATATATATACACACATATATATATATATTTAATATAATTTATATATATTATATATATATTTATATATATATATAAATATAATATAGTATATATATATTATATTATATATAATATTATATGTATATTATATATATCATATATGTTATATTATATATATAGTATATATATATATATATATATATATATATTATATATATATAGATTAGTAGTATATATATATAATATATATATATATATATTATAAATTATATATATTATATATAATAAAATATATCTATATATATATATATATATATACATATATATATATATATATTATATAATATATATTATATATATATATATATACTATATATATATAATAATATATCCTGTTCACTGTTCCAACAACGCGCTACTGAATACGGATAATGGTGCTTAACGTCTAAGGCTAACCAGTTTTAAAAATAGTTTTCATGATCCTAAGAACGGGTGAATACGTTCGTATCGTTTTATAAATACAATTAACGAAAAAAGAGGCGAGAAAAACTTTCACCAAACAAATATATTGCTGGGTAATACTAGTTATGACGGAAAATTCCGATATATTTACATCGAGTAACACGAAGCTTTTACAAAATGAAAAGCAGGATCCATAATACTCGGCATCAAGTGTGTTTGACCTAAAAAAAGGAAAAAAATAAAAAGAGAGAGGGAGGAAAAAGTGGAAGGATTACCTACTTAATGCACTGGCACCTGTTCCCCTCTAAAGCAAACAAGCACTTTGAGCCGAGAGGACACACTCCACATGCTTATCGAATTTATAATTCATTCATCCGCTGAGCGAACGGATCTGCGTTTCCGGCGACCGAGAATTTTTGGTTTTAAATCAGCTTCCGGTTCAATCATATGAATGAATAAAAACTTGCTAATTGCCTTATCAGCTCAGTTTTAAATAGCACTTAATCCCTACATAGATGTAAATGAGGTTTACGCTAAAAGCGTCTATATCCGGTCAAATTTCGGGGATATAATTTACTGTTGGATTTATAGCCGGGTTTTCAAGATGAGTGCTATACCCTGTCCGAATCAAACTATCTCCCGTTGATGTGTATACCGTTCATAGCTATAACAGCCACTGTGAGTAGTTTTGATCAGTCTGAAACCTGATTATTCGATTTATACATAAAATGGGACTTTGTACGTGATAATTTAGCATTAGACCCCAAATGCTTTATGGATTTATTCGTTTCAACTTCACGCCTCCTCATTTACAGTCTAAGAGCTCCCAGGTATGTACGGTCAACAACCTACTCTTCCCAGGCATTTTCCCTCTTTCTAAGGCTGTTTTTACTCTCCCCCGTCACCTTTCTGCTTTCCATATGTCACCTATATTCTTTCCTGGGAAGCTCTCTTCTTCAAATGATTACCCAAATCCTTCGAAGGTTTCTCAGTATTCTTCAGGACGCCATCTGTATTTTCTTTGGTATGGTTCAGCGCTTAATGTATCTCGCTCACATGCTATCAGGCTGTTCAGCTCTTCGTTTTCTTTTCATCCGTCTTATCCTTCCATTCTTTTCATCGCCATCGCTGTAATGCTATCGGATTTTAGTTTTCTGCAAAAGGAAACTGATGAGATGGCTATTTGTTTGTCCGCCCGCACTTTTTCTGTCTCCCCTCAGATCTTAAAAGCTACCGAGGCTACAGGGCTGCAAATCGGTATGTTGATCATCCACCCTCCAGTCATCAAACATACCAAATTGCAGTCCTCTAGACTCGGTAGTTTTTATTTTATTTAAGGTTAACGTTAGCCACAATCATGTGTCTGACAACGCTATAAGACAGGCAACCACCGGGCCGTGGCTAAAAGCTTCATGGGCCGCGGTTCATACAGAAAACACGATTGCGTCTGAGAAACTCCGGACCATTTCTTACTTGTTTTTTTATACAGTCCTAACCACTATGAAACTCTGAATATCCGCCATTTTCAGAGACGTCCAGAATGACTGTCGTCTTGAAGACAGACCACAGAACATTATTTTTCCTGTTGAGACATCTAACTTTGAAGCTTACGGTCTCCGTTCCCTTTGCATGGAAAACAGTTATGTCACTGAATTTAAATCAATGGGAGAGAATTGAATCCGCCTTAATACAACATTTATTTTCATTTTGAACCTGCCCATGAGAGCTAAATATCAATTTAGTGTAAAATGCGAATATCGTTAGGGTAATTTCCGGGCATCATTACGTGGAACTGAAAGGGAAATTGTTGCTTTTTAGTAGAGCTCTATATCTGTATAAACACTATTTCATCTCATATAATGAAGATGTTATCTTTAGGAAAATGAACAAATTTTTACTTAAAAAACGCGAGACCACAAAGACAAGGTGCACATGACAATAACTTTAAGATTTATACCAAATTTTTCACTTAGCCCTATAAACAACTAGTCAACTTTTTGTTATATGAGAGAGAGAGAGAGAGAGAGAGAGAGAGAGAGAGAGAGAGAGAGAGAGCGCTCGCCTTGCCATTGTTCTGGTGTATCGCACAGCACAACCCTATGGGGAAGTGATAAGGAAAGGCGTGGGGTAGTAGGGGAGGTGGTGGTGATGGGGGGGGGGGGGGGGGTTAGGGGAACTACAATAAGCGACAATGCAATATCACACCAACTGTTCTGTTTACCTTTCATTATTGTTGATTAAGTGGCAGATAAGGACTGATAACAAGGCAGGTCTTGTTTATCGCCGATGCCCCTTTGTCTGCTAAGCTCTATTTACACCACGACATGCATTGAGCGGCTCTATATCATCTGGGCTGCCAAGTTCTACCGTTATTGCAACGGCACATCTCCTGCCTACTGCTATATCAGTAGTCATATTTGTCTGTAGCGGAGCAAAGGGGCGTTGCTCATATTATTTGTCCATTGCGCAGTGATCAATAGAGATCACGGACACAGGCAATCATAACATATTTCAACTGATTTATGATGGAGATTATGAGTATTTATATGATCAACGAATTTTAATCTGGTATTCGTCACTGTACACAATTTCACTCGGATTTTTAAAACGGACGTGCATTCACACACACACACATACACACACACGTTCTTCTATGAAGTTTTGAGGGGGACTGATTGGAGAACTTGTGGTCATCAGAAACGGTACATTCAATTGCCATCTAACCAATATTCTCAAACCATGGCCTGCCCCAGTCTCCGTATCTTGATGATGGAGAAAGATAGTTAAAAGACAGACAGGGAAATAAAATTGAAAAGTAAAATAGGTAAATAGAGCAATAATGTGATACAAAAACAGTACTTCAGGAATATATATATATAAAAACATTCAGAACAAATGGACGTGCTCCTGTATCAGAGCAGAGTTTTACAGCGAAAAGAATAAAAAACCTTTGAAAATAGGCAGCAAGCAAGAACCCTCGAAGCACAAAAGCTGGGAACGATAACAGATGTTCCCTGCTGCAACGTGTCTTTGAAAATACCAGTCTTAAGAATTTACCAGTTGCATTGCGGAGGAAACAGCCACTTCAGCAATATTTAGTTTAGAAAATAAACAAGTAAAAAATGCGCCGAAGAAACAGTTTTCTCTATAGTGTATAATGCTATATGAAACTCTAAGCCAAGGCCCATGGAACTCTCAGCCGCGGCCCATGAAACTTAAACCACAGCCTGGTGGTGGCCTGTGTTGTTGGCACCTATAGCGGTGTCGGACGCACGACTATGGTTAACTTAACCTTAGATAAAAACTACTGAGGCTAGAGGGCTACAATTTTAGGTATGTTTGATGATTGGAGGGTGGATGATCAACATACCAATTTGAATCCTTCTTTTGCAGAAAACTAAATCACTGGATGTTGCTACTATCCATAAGGGAAAACACTATTTAAAAAAAATTCCATTCTGATATCTTGCTCATCTAAACTTAATACCTTCACCTCTGTAGATATAAGAGTTTTCAGATAAGACAGAAAGTTAATAACTACCTCCACAAATATCGGACTATATAATTTTCTAGTTCTGCAATAAATCGTCCCGTGATCTTTAATGTCAAGTACTCTCAAGTAATAAATATGATTGAATAGACAGGTAATTTTACACACTTTTTTTTCCTGAAAACAACAACACGATGATCTACTGTAAACCACATGACCCCTAAACATTGCAATTTACCTTGTACTCAATAAAGGAAGAAAAAGTAGAGCGGTTTACGGTCTTTTATCAAGCAATGCTCTTATTCTAAGCGACAGATGTTTCCTACGCCAACAATTACAACACTTAATTAGAGTGACTGGCCTGATTCTCCTGCATGGAAGAGAGGTGTCATGCTAAATGTTCATCCACGAAATCAAGGTTGGAAGGGAGAGAAAGAAATTGGAAACATGGTCAAAAGGTTAGCGTTGCTAAAAAAGGAAATAGTATTTTAGGGTTCTTCGTCAAAGGAGAGAACCGCAGATGGCCAGTCGGTGGCCAGAGAATAAACAAACTGGCGTCACAACACCTAGGTTACTGACGGCGTAATAAATTTTAAAAATTAAACTGAAAAAAAAAAAACTTTAAAAGTAGAATTATATGACAAATTTCTAAACATTATATATATAATATATATATATATATATATATATATATATATATATATGTGTGTGTGTGTGTGTGTGTGTGTGTGTGTGTATGTGTGTGTGTGTGTCTCTATAATCATATCTATTCACATCTATACATACACATAATGCATATGTATACAACTTAAAATTCATTGAGGAGTCCCGCCTCCTTACAATCTCAACGAGAATTGTAGTTAGGATAAAATTTCCTCTGTCACGCCTCCAGGACAGGAACCTCTGTCTGAAATGATCAAAGACTGGGGCATTTCGAACAGCAAATGTCTCACAGTCAAGGGCACAGTACAGTCATCGCGAGACATCAAGGACCCACAGTAGTGAGTCTTGATGTCCAGCGAGGTCAGGTGGAAAAATAATATATATAGTGTATATATATATGAAATTGTACTAGCCATATTGCCCTCTTAACTTTACAAATTCTTTTTTGGATATGCTTGGCAATACAAAGCTCTGAGCTCCAACTTCAAAGAAATTTGAAGAAATCATGATGTCCGGTAGCGGGAAACGAACCCGCGATACCATAATCATGATGAGGTCACCTTGGTGACTAGTAGATTCTACACACACACACACACACACACACATACGTTTATATATATATATATATATATATATATATATATATATATATATATATATATATATATATATATATACACATATAAATATGTGTATGTAAAGATACAATTAAAATGAGGAAATATATATTAAATAACAAACAACAATATTAAAACTTAAAACATGTGATGTGCAATGAATTAAATGAATAAATGAATGAAAGAATATTCCAGTGATGTGCTTGTGTCCGATTAAGTGTGGGTACTGCGAATACACGTATAAGTACAAGACTAAGCAAGTGTAACCGAATAATGTATTTCTACACAACAGTATTAAAATAATCCTGGCAATATCAAAAGCATCTCTGACCTTCTCAAACAAAGGCTCTGTCAAAGCGCCCTTTCGGCTTCTCAAAACCGGACTAATTCTATACCATAAAAAGGTCGACTCGCTGAACCTTGGTCATCAATTCATGTCCTACGTCGAAGATATGACGTTCGACTTTCATAAAGGTCTGAGGTGTTGCATATTAGTCTGCATTCGAGTATAAGCCAAATAAATTTCATCTAATTTTGGTAATGCTCACGCGCACCCCTCAACTGGAAGAGAACTTGAAAGCACCTGACAATATTGCAACCCCTCTCATCTTTTATTAAATACCAAATAGCATACGCAATCAGCACGTGTATAAGATAGGAGCAATACAGATAAGTCGAAGTATAATCGTATTTCACTCACAAATAAGCAACGGGCAGAAGAAAAACGCCGAGCCATCTGCAACTGCAAACACATGTTCCCTCATTGGGAATTCCCTGTTCCGAGTACGAGAGCCCATTAAGTCCCAGGAAAACATGGAGACACAACAAACAAGTCGTTCACTCCCTGAGTTTAGTGGTGCGTTCAGTTACAAGATCAATGGATGAACTCTAACGTTAGCAATTTATATTAAAAATCGAAACCAAAATACGAATACTCTCAAAATAATTCCCTCTAAATTATAAAATACATTGAAATTATTAGGAGCCGGGGATATTCTTGAAAATAATAATAATAATAATAATAATAATAATAATAATAATAATAAAAACGGCAAGATACATATGAGTCCTGAGTAAATCAACAAAGAGCAAATGAGTAAACTATATGAAGGTTAAATAAATTAGGACAAGGGTATGATAACAGCCCTTTAAACAATGTAAGTACAAACTCAATGAACGATCTCTAAGTGTTAAGACTAATAAACTATAACGAAACGCTTGACAGGTTACATTAGCCAACTATACTCTGTTTTTTTCATCTGTCCATCGCCTGTGGTGTTTTCGTATGGTAACACTGCGTCCTGGGCTTTAGATAATTTACTGTATGCGAATTACACCGTTATTAATGTTGAATGTAAGCTGAATGTAACTATCTAAAGCCCGGGACGCAGTGTTACCATACACAAACACCACAGGCAGATGGACAGATGGAAAAAAACCGAGTATAGTACCTTTAAGGAAAATGTTACTGATCTATGACTTGAATATGACCATCCATAAGTTCAGTAGAAAAACCAAAACACCTTAATAATTGTTCCATCCAAAGGTCTAATCTAAGCTGATCTCTATAAACCTTTAGTTAACTTCAAGTTCACTAGCAAGGGATGATGTTTTCAACAAATGCGGGAGGAGCTCTAAGAAAAAATGTGCTTGCTGAAATTTGTAGAACCTTATGTTATTTTGCCATAGAAGGAAATGGCTGAACCTTTATGCTCACTGATTCTCTAACCGTATTTCCTTCTACAGCCTAGCAGTTATCTTGCAGTACATTTCAGTGTGTATGTGTGTATGTTTGAGAGAGAGAGAGAGAGAGAGAGAGAGAGAGAGAGAGAGAGAAATTCAATTAGTCTTGTTGATGAACATAGACCATATGCATATTTTTCCCTGCTGATCAAGCCTATCAAAGCGACACTGATCCTGGGGATACCTATTAATCAAGGCCTTGCCAGCGTTATCGTATCTTTAACATTCTTACAAACCTTTTTTCATTAGTATTTTTCCAAAGGTTTTCAACAAACAAACATTTAAATAATTTACTATATATCACTGACTCCAAGAACTCTAGTTCGCCCACTCCTTGGCACAGTATAAAATAAACCTTTCAGTCAAAGCATTTAAACTTTTATTTCATTGACTTCATTCTCCCTCTGAAATAAACCTACTGGAAAATTAAATCGAGTCACATGGAATGGTGTCCTTTGATTCATTTTACGTTTTTCGAATCTTTCCTAGATAAGTGACCCCAAAAGGTTTTTAACCCGGTATGTATCCACATTTGCGGCGTGTTTAGTTGGGGATTACAGTAAACATAAACAAAGACTGTAAATATCACGAAGACAATGATCCCCAATGGGGTCACTATCTAGGAGAGATCCCTTTTTCATTACCATCACTTTAAAATCATGAGCGACAAGTCTCCCAGAATTTTGTTTTATTCTATTGGTTCAGAATAAGAAGGGTGAAGTGGAGCACTTACTTTCCTGCCGAGCGTTGCGAGTGAGGACGGAAAAGGCGTTGTCAGCATGAGCCGAGTTGGTGAGATGGAGCGCCAGGGCGACGAGAGCCACTTCCAGAGGCCTGGAGACCTCGCTGACCAGCGCCAAGTTCTCTTCCAGCCATCGGCTTCCTCTTGCGGTGGCGGTCAACACGTGTTCATCCAAAGGCTGCCAGGGAACACAGAAACAAATCTTAACATGAAAAGGGACAATGGAAACGAGGAAAAATACAATGAGAAAAGTGTTATGAATATATTTTTAAGCTCTAATTACCAGGGAAAATGAAATTATTTTTGCACGTCATTCATAGTTCTCGTCTTAATTAGCAAAAACACTTAAGCGTGTCGTTTTTTCTTGTTTTTCAAAGCTCACGTGCTAATTAACCTCATCAAAATGTTTGGCAAGCTACGGTGAAGCAAATAAAAGTAAAAAGTTGAATGAAGAAAAACTGACTGGAGTACAATTTTTCACAGCCTTTCGGGAACAACTCAGATATTTTCGCTTCGCTCTTATACCTCACTGTCGCAACAATAATACTAATTAGGGAGTTTCCATTGATATTCGTTCGGATGCCGTTGGCCATAAACATTCTGTTCTCGGTAACTTTAACTCGTTGAAATCCTCTCATAATTTTCCTTAATGATTTTCTCTGTGATTTACCAAACCATCAATTTTAACTCTGAAAGATAAGAATGAGAAAACTTAGCATAATTACTTTGTGAAAAGATCAGTTTTGGATGCTATTATCACCTTTAGTTCCGGTCTGGTTTGTTTGTTTCCAAACAATCTATCCCAATTTGCCTTACGGTTTTCACACTCCCCTGAATAGGGGTTTATTGGGATGGCATATCTGGCTTTGTCTGTACGCTAGTGGGCAGCGTGCATGTCAACTTGGAAAATATATTTAGGAAGATATATCCGAGTTATTTTTCATCTTCGTGGGCAATTGATAAAGACAGTGACGAACTACTTTATGCCTGTTAGTTGTTAGTTTGCATCTTAAATTTCATGGCATGGAGGACAATCTTTCTTTCAGTTTGTTACAACAGCTAAAATCCTGAGTTTGCCAATTTGGAATATTCAGAACTTACTGCTTACACCAACGCAGCGCCATGAGTGTGTTTTTTTTTTCATTATCTTTAATAGTCCAGGAGAGCATAACAAGTAATTTTACTTATTCATAACGAAGAAAATCAAGATGTGCTCCTTTGACTTATCTTACAACAATAGAATTTCAGTGTACTGTAGACTAATTACCTCATCGAAATGCCACAGTGGCGTGTAAACTGGAATTCGTTTTTTATTTTGTGTAGCAGAATAGGGAAAATTCTATCCATTCATACAAATTATATCAGTTAAAATATATCAACGGTCGCTAAATACGTAAAAGCTGAAAGACACCGGAATTTCCTGCCCATCCACAAAACTAAAAATTGTACTGTTTTTCATGTCGTTCATAAGTTTTAACCAAATAAAAAAAATTGTAGGGCTAAAATTCCACATG
>NC_061099.1:58337348-58367348 GCF_015104395.2 Macrobrachium nipponense | reverse complement strand
CCAAATCTTTAACAGCAATCCTGCTGCCTAATTTGGTTCACCTATTCTGTAATTCATCTAGTGTGATCCTTACGTTAACTATTAAATTGCTGTATAATTAACCAATCACTTTTATTCCAGTAACCATACCAACATACATTGCTCCTTCTCTTCGGCTACCATTCATCCTCATATGTTTTACGATTTCTTCACTTACAGACATTTTCAGAAGTTTCACAACTTCTTTCCTCCATCATCTTCGTAGACATTATCATCATATCCCCTAGTCCTATTTCACTAGTTTACACCTGTAAACTTAGAATCTCTACCGGACTTCTCTCATACTTCATGCATAGAAATATTACACAGTCATGGAGACACAAGGCACCCTTGTCTGAAACCGAATTTTAACCAGACTAGTAAATATCCTGCCTTTGTTCATCAGAGCATAATCAGTTCTCCTATTTGCTTTTACTTGGTTTCTGTACAGCAGGTTTGTTTGTTTTTGTTTGTATGGTGTATTTACGTTGCAAGGAACCAATGGTTATTCAGCAACGGGACCAACGGCTTTACGTGACTTCCGAACCACATCGAGAGTGAGCTTCTATCACCAGAAATACACATCTCTAACCCCCTCAGTGAAAGATCAATACCACTGAGGCATGTACTACACTCTTCCCTTCCCTCTGAAAAACAACTCTTTCAAAAACAAAAAAAACAGTTTCTTGGCGATCGCTTGATCTTCCTCATCTATAGACGCACGTTGCTCTTCCCCTGTCGATCTGTCCATTGCCTGTCTGGCTCATCGATGAAAACACTACTATATCCCTTACTCGGTATAGCAAGTAGCGTTATCCCATGACACTTGTAATCTCACAAACTCCATGTAGTTTTGCCTCATCAACCAATTTTTTAATGACCTGTCTTGCATTACTCATCATCATTAATTAATCATCAAATTCACTTCATCGAGGCAGTATTGCATTCTTTTTAGACACCATCACTACGCCCATCTTTTATTGCAAGATCCAAATATATATGTACATATATATACATAATATACATATATATATATATATATATATATATATATATATATATATATATATATAAATATACAGACACAAGCAAACACACATACACACACACATTTTATATATATATATATATATATATATATAATATAATATATATATATATATATATAATATATATATATATATATATATAATATATATATCATAAGAACGACTGTGTTAACGAAATGGTGTGTACGCACAGAGGATTTATTATTTGAACCATAAAGGAAGACGGTACGAAACAAGGGATTGCAAAGGATTTTTGTAGCATTTCCCCCAGTTAGAGATCTTTTTTGTTAGAGCAATATAACTACAAAAGCGCGTTACGTCTTTCTTTATATATATATATATATATATATATATATATATATATATATATATATATATATATATATATATATATATATATAGTAGTCTTAGCATCCAACCAGAAGTTAGAGCAGGGGGAAGATGAATGGAAGTTACAACAATGGCAATCTTTTTCGTTCGTGAATTTATTACATCGGGCAACAATATATTATGACATGCCAGTCTGTCCTATTGGAATGATTTTGTAAATGCACAAACACTGTATTCGATATCTGTCGTGTTGTAACGGGTTATTTTTATTTTCCAATTCTCGTAGAAGTACTCCATTAGGTATTCGGGTGTTTAATGCAGGCCACTAGAAAGGCACAGAAACGAAGGTATCAGGAAGAGAAATAGCAAACATTGAAATGTATGGAGGTAGTATTGCTTAGACACCAGAAGTGATTGCGAATGAGAGAAAAAAAAGGTAAAAGGTACCGAGATGAAATACTGTTGTAGTATATGTAGTAAGCATGGCGGAAAAGATGAAATGTGTAGAGAGAGGTATGGTATGGTCTTGTGGTGAAAATGGAAGAAAGCAATCAGGCGATAAAAGTGTGTAATTTTTAAAAAGTGTCCGGAGGAGGGAGAATTAGCCTAACAAGGCGTGATCCAACTTCAAGCTTAATCGGGACATGGGCAAGATTTTCCTGTCACACATACTAAGTGTAAACATTATATTCCTAACTTTTAATGTAAGTTAAAATGTGCTAAAACCTACAGTCACATAGAACCTTGTTTCACCAACGAAAATCAAAATAAAAACGCTATATTTTAAAAGAAATCATTTTTCTGTCCCGTTTAACAAGCACATTATTTATGTTTTACATTTTCATTCTAATAAACAAATAAAAAATATCCTATCCAAAAAATTCCTGTATCATTGACTCATCGCCAAACACATTTTTCAGACCTTTTTAGGCTCTTCCATAGGCCTTTCCTACCCTCCCAAGAACACGAACAAAGTAGTTTGTTGGGGAGTAAGCGAAAAGCGCTCAATACTTGGAGTTAAAGTTTGGAAATATAGAAATAGTGAGAAAATGCAGGGAAGACGGAGGCGAATCGGAAGAATTGTAGACATCTTCAGCGTGCTTCTAATGAGTTTTCAGTTTAAGTATAAGAAGCAGCTAATGCTGTGGAAGTTTTCCACCCAGGGTGGCTATTTGTTTCAACATGAAATTGATTACCAAAACTGGCTTGGCTTTTCCTCTGCAGCCACTAGTATCAGGGTAGAGAGGATTTACTGGTGATACAAACACGTAAGTATATATACAGACAGACAAATACTGAGTAAGAGTTCTTACATAAATTATTAACACACAGAAATTGGATGAAAGAAAAGGTTTTATTTATTCTTATCGTTCTGATAATCTATAGTTAACGTTACCAGTTGCTTAATATTGTGACAATAATCTCTAGACCCTCTTCGTTTCTTTGTTAAATTTGCTTTCATATGTACAAGGAAACACTTGCAAGTGTACATTGCAATATATAAATATCGTTGGTATGTTTCTTTGCGTTAAATATGCAACACGAATCCAAGCTTCTGATAAAAAAAATTATATTTATAATATTTATCCACTTACATCCAATACATCACATTACGAAAACGTCAATTCGCAAACATTCAGCCCAGCATCCCTTCTTGCTCCTATTACAGTTTTTATTTTCCTCTCGGCCATTTTTTTTTTTTATCCAATCTCTCATCAACATCACCGTCACCACCTTTTTTTTATCTGGTCTCTCCTTTCCTCCGAAGCATCCCCATATCTCATTTCATTTCCCTCGACAGATTTCGGACAACAAAGGCTATCAAAAGAACCTCCTTTTGATTGCACCATAAGGGATTTGGCGATAGGATTCTGGAAAAAGACATTATGAGAGAGAGAGAGAGAGAGAGAGAGAGAGAGCCTCCGAGGTGCCTGGTAACAGGAGTCATACCTCCTCTAGTGTAATCATTTTGCGGGAGGAGGGAAGGGGAAGAGGAAGGGGTGGGTAATATTTTCCAGATATGAAGAAAAAGGAAGAGGGGGATGGAGGAGGGGAGGGTGGAGGGGGAGGGGGGTGACTCCGGGGTTCCGGGAGGCTGGTAGCGGAGCGAGAATGGAAGTTGGAAGTGAGGGTGAGGGAAGAAAAGGCTGATTCTATCATGGCGATTGGGGAAGACAAGTCTTCCACGTGACCGATTCTGGGATGATTGGTAATGGCCTGAACTCCCGGGCTAATCAGACCAACTTTGGCGGAACAATCAAAAGCTCGTTCTTCGTTGTCATGGCGCAGCGACTTCGTCTTTCCAAGGTCGTCATTTGGTGGATTCCAGGCAGGAGTTGCTGGAAGCATCATTTTTTTCTCTTCAGTCATTCTGTCGTTTTCTTTAGGAACGGACAACCGCTTTTTCTTCTTTTATCTTCATTTTCTCTGCTTTAACTTGCAAGACAACAGAAGACTTTATCATACAACAATACTAACACATGCTAAAGGGTTCCAATGCTCCCTTCGAGGTTGAAACCCAAATCTTTCCCATTTTTAGATTATTCGAGCCTGGGCTAGATAAGGCCATTGGGATGAAACGATGACTTTTTTATGGTTGGACGAAATGCGCACATAAGCATTCGCTTTAAGGGCGAAGGCAAAGGGGAAGATAATATATTCTTGTTTATAACTGTTTCGTCTTCGAAGATGCCATGAAGTATTTCCATATTTCTTGAAAAGCTGCATTACTTTACAAATCTACATGGCAGACACCTTTCCATTGTTTCATTTCAAACCTAAATTCATTTAAGATTTGTAACTGAAATGTTGACATTTGTGAACAAACAAGAGTTTAAGCTCTAAGCTGATGAAAATAAAAATGGGCTTACAGATCTTTGTTTAGTAAAAACTTCGAATGACTATGATTTAGTCTACATTTGCATCGAAATATTTATGATTATATATCTATAATTCAATTTCATAACATACTACTGGAGTAGCCTTATGCTCCTCGTTGGACGATGGTTTATGTGCTCGCCTACCGATTCGGTAGGCCCGAGTTCGATTTGTACCTGGCGATTAGAAATTAATTTCTCGATGTAATGTGTTTCGGATCCCACAATATGCTGCAGGTTACCAATTAGTTCCTAGCCACGTAAAAATATCTAACCCTTTGGGCCGGCCTGAGAGAGCTGTTAATCAGCTCAGTGGTCTGGTTAAGATATAGTACTTAACTTTAAAAAGTGATAAACAGTTAAACGGTCAACGTGACAAAATGGTCCCATTTGTTTATTTAGCACCGTGATGAAAAATGCTTGCAAGATATAATACTACAATCTAGTTATATATAAAAGTTACATATGATAAAATGTCAATAGTTTTTTTTTAAACTTCCGTGACACTTAACATCAACGTCATCACTTAAATCCTTTTCTATGGAACCTGAAATTAGAAACCTTCTCTCATCCATGTCCTTGTATGTGAATTTGAACATGCTTCCCTGACTTTGTGTGAATAATAAGGTTTGCAAAGGTCCTCATAAAAAAAATATGTAATAACGTTAACACAATAAAAAATGACTAATTACAATAACAGTAACTCCTTAGAAAACGCATTAGCCCGCCACCTGCACTAAATACTTATAGTAAATCTATTGTATAAACACAACGATGCATTTATACAGATATCAATAAAGTTATTAAAATTCCTAACGGCAACGAATGATGAAGCAACAAACAAAATGAAAACAAATGCTTTTATTTCAAAGGCGAATTCAACGCGCCATGATAAATCTAATTAGTTTAAAGTACTTTTACGATTGGCCAAATCGAACATCGATTTGGGAATTTCCACGCGTCAATGAGCGCTTAGAGAAAACCAATTTAGTTCTGTGATGATGGTTTTATAGGGCTCCGGAAGGACTACTCACTAGGCGATATTGAGAAATTCTTTTAAACCATCACTGCCAGTTTAAATGGCTTATACACACATGATCCAAACACAGGACAAAAAGTAAAAAAAATGATTTACACATATACACGCCCACGTGCGCACGCAACACACACACACACACACACACACATATATATATATATATAGATATATATATATACACATACATATATATATATATATATATATATATATAATACATATATATGAATACTTATATATCCATTCTTCTACCATCTACACTAACATTCACTGCCTCACTTCTAAAGCATCCATTCGCCTTCACAACGCTACCTTTGTCTACATTTACTTTCTAACTTCCTCTCTTGCAAATACTGTCCTGCTTGCAACAACTTCCGCAGATGCTCATCACTATCCTCAGTTCAGTATGGCCTCATTCTGCAGCCATTAATTTTGTTTATTCACGACCCATTTTCTTTTCCTGCAATTTTCCACTACATTTAAAGCCCATTTTTGACTTCTAACTTTAATTCATTCGTAATGATATCAAACATCCTCATCATCTTCATATTGAAGCTATTTTAATTCTATGATAAGCTTTTTTCAATGCGCATGTATGCCCCATCCAGCTTTCTCCCTACTCTTGAACCTCTCACATAGATTTCATATAAAATGCCATCTGCACATCCTCTCCTTCTCTACATCTGCACAGTGCTTTCCTTATTAATTTTTTATATGTCTTGCTCTCACGATGAAACCCCTACCATAGACATTCCGTGGTATATGAAGCAACACTATGCCCTTATCAAGGAGTAATTATTCGTCTTTTTGCTCGCTTTTAATCATTTCCTTCACTGAAACATACTTTCCAAAATCTGGTTAGCCACTAAATCACACTTTCACCATCTTAACACAAAATTTCACTTCCAATCCCACCAACCTCATTGGTCTTTTCTGTCTTTAACCACCTATTTCCTCTGATTCTTAATTATCAACAACAACTTCCACAATAAATTCTCCTCTGCCTGACGTATACCTGTCATATTTAATAAATGTTCAGAATACTCTCTCTCTACTGACCCAGGATTGAAATCTCTTCAGACAGCCCAGCTTCACGAGCAACTTTTACTCTGCCATCTGTTGGCAAATATATCTATCAGAATTTTCCCGCCCTCATTCTCTCTCTGACATATCTCTTTACTATCTTAGGTATCTTGCCTGTCATTATCTCTTCTAAACTGAAATTGCACCACAAATAAATCTGTTTATCTTTCATAGCCCCTCTCATTTCCTTATACCGCCATTTAGCTGATAGTCCCTCTTAACACATCCCTTAAACAAAGACACTACTGACTCTATGACGCCACGATCTGGACTCCTGAATACTCTCCAGATACTCCTCCACTTTGTTTGTGTTTTAACCATAGACAAATTCATCTTATATTTCATGTTATGCTATTCTCCCTTTCTTCTCATCGAAATAATTTGTATTGATTTAATTTTTAGCCAGTGACCAGCAAGCTCTTAAATTTTATGGGTACTCACTCCTAGTTAGACAAACTCTTCCGTCCCATTCTATCTTTCCCAACAATACACGATCAGTCTTTGTTCTTTCCATTCCTTCATGCCTTGCCCTTTGTTTTTGCAATATTACCCAGCTTTCAGTCTTTAAATATATTGTGTATGACAAATTTCCCTCTTCCTCTACAATACTAGCACACATCCAAAACATAAAGAATCTGACAGTGCGTCTAATATTTTATATAAAACTTTTATATCTATACATATAAATGTAAATATGAATATATCAATGCACATTTATATATATATATATATATATATATATATATATATATATATATATAAAAAAACATCACACACACACACACACACACACACATATATATATATTATATTATATATATATATATATATATTATATATATATATATATATATATATATATATATATATAAGCAATTAAAGTGGTTCCTTTTTTAAGTGACAATAAACTTTGAGCTCAATAAAGAAACATTCATCTGCAATAATATTATTCAATAATCATTGCTCCGATCAATTGCCTTTCATATACTTTTTATATCTGACAATAAACTACCCACAGTTCATGCCTATGTTATGGTTATATTTATCATGCTTATAATGCATGCTGAAGAGCAAAACACGCATCAGGGTATTTTCTATCAAAACCTTAAGTTGCAGAATTAAGATATACGTACATACGAGTACACCAAGATCAGTACGAGTTTGTTTGTTTGTATGGTGTTTTTTACGTTGCATGAACTAGTGTTATTCAGCAACGGGACCAACGGATTAACGTGACTTCCGAACACGTCGAGGGTGAACTTCTATCACCAGAAATACACATCTCCTCCCCACTCCTCAATGGGATGGCCGAGAATCGAACCCCGCGACCACCGAGGTGGGACGCTAATACCATACCAACACGCCGCTGAGGTGCTGATCAGTACGAGTAGTAAGACAAAAGGTCATCCTGGTA
The DNA here is from genome assembly GCF_015104395.2 of Macrobrachium nipponense. Classification (NCBI taxonomy): domain Eukaryota; kingdom Metazoa; phylum Arthropoda; class Malacostraca; order Decapoda; family Palaemonidae; genus Macrobrachium; species Macrobrachium nipponense. The sequence goes on along the minus strand of NC_061099.1, from coordinate 58,359,539 downwards.
AAAAAAAATCGCAGACAAGCTTCAGCATATTATTAGTTAACAAATTGGACATCATCTTCTTGAGTGTGTAAAGAAATATTTTACACCCCACTGTTTTAAAAACAGTCTCGGTTAACCATGGGACTTATCGTTCCCTTTTGTGAAAGACCTCACCAGGCAATGTATCAACCGCTACAATTCTGCATGCATTTACATGATGCTGGTTACAAGATGCTCATACATATTATACATATAAATATATATAATATGAGATATATATATATATATATATATATATATATATATATATATATATATATATATGTTACCAAATGCGTCGCAATGTCATACATAATAAAAAGATTCTCTAACTGAACCTCTTGCAACAAATTGAAACTACAAAGTTTTTACTTTCTCTAAGGTTAGATATAATAAACGACGAGATTTTCGTCCTTACATTTAAATACAACGGAGCATTAAAATTCAGTTTCCCTAAAAGATAAATAAAAAGTTTCATCCTTTTTCGTAGCAAAGCAAACAACAAATTTTCTCCGCTGTTCTCTCCATTGCAATAAAATAGCGGGACATTACTCTCCACTCTCTCCCTAGGTCAAGAAAAATGACCAACATATCTTCCTCTCTCTCCTCTTACTTACTTACTTACTCTCTCTCTCTCTCTCTCTCTCTAAGAGAAATGGACTGTGTACTCTTCTTAGCTCCGCCTCACTCTCCCAGCAAAGTGAACAATACCGTTACTGGGGACCCCCCCGCGGGCCCCCCCCCTTCTCTCTCTCTCTCTCTCTCTCTCTCTCTCTCTCTCTCTCTCTCTCTCTCTCTCTCTCTCAGCAACAAAAAATAATTTTCATGCACTATTTTCAAAGTTTTCTCTTTCGATATTCTTCGACAAAATCCCCCAAAACCATTTTCTTTCAGCGCTCAATTAATTTCCCCATTCCCTTTGGCTCTCTATTTGCTTTCAGCTTCGCGACGCTGGTTATTCCACTTTCTAAACGTATAAAAACAGGAATTGAAAAATAACAATCGTCCTCATCTAGCAGAAATGTCGACTGTCTTGGCGGAATTACTTCCTTTCCTCTCTCGCTCCGTCGCTCAATCTCTCTGTTTCATCGTAAAAAATATATAACTTTAGAGGAAAAGGAATCAGCCTGCTTTCGCAGAATGTCTAATTTTTACAACTCTCTCTCTCTCTCCTCTCTCTCTCTCTCCTCTCTCTCTCTCTCTCTCTCTCTCTCTCTCTCTCTCTCTCTTAGTACTAACCTTTATAGGCACCGTATAAAAAATAATGTTTTATTTTTTCATCTGCTTCCAACTGTTAATATTACAACTATTACTACTACAATTTCCCAACAGCTACGGATTGATCCACACTAGTTGATAAAAAGAATAATCCGCTGTTAAATGTCGAAATGACACAAACATACACAACAAAAATTAAAGTAATTAATCATTGCAACAGACAACTACAAAAATGCTCATGATGTTGCCAATTAAGATTGAAATCTATTTCAGAAACTCCGAGGAAATATAACACAACAGAAGTACTCAGTTTAATGACTTCCCGAATAGAAACGTTTCCAATTATAACAGCAGGAAATTAAATGATGAGTTCCTTATAGTAATATAAAAATCACATTTAAAACTCTTTTATCAACGTCTTTTGATTCCAAATAATTCACCAATTTAGAGAAAACATTAGAGAAGATATAGACTTATTACCTGGAAATCACATTTCATTGTGAGAGAGAGAGAGAGAGAGAGAGAGAGAGAGAGAGAGAGAGAGAAAATCTTTGAACCTCGCCAGAAGTTTCATCCTTAACTATAATCTGACGAAATAAGTATTCCTTCTTTTCAGATTCATTATTTTTCTTTTTATTTCCCCCGAGAAGACAACGAACATTCTTGGAAAACATGAAGTTCCTTAAATGTTAAACTGGAATAGTTTTTATTCTCTCTTCTATTCAGGCTTTTTTTTTCGCTCCCCTTGTCTTCTTGGCTGGCTGGTTTCTGTGCGAAAAGTCTTCTTTCTTTCCGTCTGAATAATACAGGATATTTCTCAAAACTCTACTGATAATATATATCTAATACTACGGAAATGATTATCTAGATAACAAAAGTAAAATAATACTCATTTTATCATTATGACTATTAGTATTACTGATAAAAAAGTAATGAAGATAATTTAATATACGTATACTCTGCGTTCGCATCTCACAAAGCAATCATTAAAGCAGGGGTTGAATAAGATCAATAAATAATCATTAAGAAACATATGCATACTATCATATACAAACTGTAATACTAGGCCACTTCCACAAAGTTCCATCTAATGCAGGCAAAAACTAAAGTAAATCTGCTTGTTAATCTACTGGTAAAAATTACACTTAGTCTTCAATATTGCCTATACAGTTATCTAATGTGGTATCCTTATTACATTTCTTTTCATGATAAAATGATTTTTCCAAATTCTGAGAATATTTACGGTAAATAATCATATATGAATTTAATGCTAGAAAGCATTCACACTAAATTTAGATTGAGAAACACTTCTCTCATTCGTAAAAGTGTATTTATTAGCATTACCATACTAATCCCCACATTTACATACTTATTAGCATTACCATTACTAATCACCACACATTTACAAAGTTCCAGCGCTTCTTTGTGAAACTCGAGTCCAGGGCTCCATGAAACCAAGTGTGGCAGCGGTGAGCGATGGGTTCTCTAAGGTACTCGACGAACTGCCGGTCTCCTAGCCCTAATTAGGTCATTAAAACTTTGTACAAAGGTAGAAGTTGAGAACCGTAAAAGGCGGTGCAATACGCACCAGACTGAGTCCGCAAGCATCCATTAGCAAACTTAAAATCAGCTAAAAGAAGATTCCAGTGTTTAAAATCGCCAATAGCTCTGTTGCCATCACACTACTAAATATGATCTCATTATACTCCTTCATATGTTACACCATGAAAACTAGCCATTAAACAAAATTCTTGGATCAGGTACTGGACTGCCACCACATTCAAATCAAATCTGCTGAGCTTTCTTGAAATCCAACTGAATAACATGTTCCTTTGCATAAACATTACATATTTCAACCACTTTTCAGAGAATTAATATCGAGAGGGTTGTTCGTAAGTTATTTTTTCATTGAAGTATTCTTAAATGCTCCAGTAACTCCGATTTTAAGGAGATGGGGAATGCCTTTGAAAGTATTCCTGTGTGGAATTTGGAGCAAGAAGAATTTTTGTATTTAGCATATGAATTAGCCCTGAAAAAATATAGTGGGAGCCAATTCAACCGTATAACAAAAACAATGGTTTAAAGAAAATTATTTCGAAAATTCGTCATTAAGTAAAGTTCTTTAATCTTGATTTAACTACATCTTCAAAAAGAAGGCAAATATTCTTGGGATCTATATTTCAAATAACTTTGTGTCATTTATTCGGTCAAGCTTCTTGCGTAGGTCTAATGATGATGTTTATGAAGACGATAATAATAATAATAATATACTTTATTAAGTAATGGCTACTTCAGCAGCGTTACACTTGTAGAGATTTTTTCTCTATTTTGCGAATAGCGGCTTTTGCCGTGCTACTTAAGCAGGCTAGTAGAGCGCCTATAGAGGTCATGGTCAAATTTGACCATGACCTCTATAGGCGCTCTACTAGCCTGTTTAAGTAGCACGGAAAAAGCCGCTATTCGCAAAATAGAGAAGTATCTCTACAAGTGTAACGCTGCTGGAGTAGCCATTACTTTTAATAAAGTATGCTTGAGAGAGGGTCTCTTCTTAAGTACAACAACAACAACAATAATAATAATAATAATAATAATAATAATAATAATAATAATAATAATAATAATAATAATAATAGCCTCTTACACGATTTCCTCCTCAAATAAATCAGCAAAAGCTAGTACCTATATTTCTGACTCCCTAGAACTCATGAAATTCAGCTTTACAAGCAACTGAATACTGCGACGATATTAACACCTCCCATCCATCCAAGCGTTTCACGCGCTTCGCCGCTTCTTATAATGATGCGAGAGTGCTGCATGACAGGAAGCACAAGTCCGTAAAGGAAGATCAATGAATGATAAAATGCGGCCATTACCATCTTTGCTTTGGTATATGTTTTACGTATTATTATACAAATAGTTACTTAATGTCCTTTTGGCCAGTTACGTAAATTTTAGGGCAATCTTTATATTATTATTATAATAATGATAATATAAATAAATAGTATTATATCTAATACATATTTTTATATAAACGTAGATTTTTATTCAACAGTTTAATACGGAATATATGCAGATACTTATGGCGATACTCAAATCAAACTCAACGCCGGAAATATGACGAAAGCCAATAAAAACACATGGGCAGTACCAGTATTCAGATACAGCACATGAGTAGTGGAGTGGACGAAGGCTGAACTCCGCAGCATGGACCAGAAAAACTAGGAAACACATAACAATACACAAAGCACTACCACCCAAGAGCAAATACAAACAGGACTATACATAACACAAAAGGAAGGAGGGAGAGGGCTACGAAGCATAGAGGACTGCGTCAACAACGAGAGCAGAGCACTGGAGCAATATCTGAAAACCAGTGAAGACGAGTGGGCTAAGGAGTTCAAGGGAAGAAGGTCTGATAAAGTAGACAAAAGACCCAGAATATACACAGAGGCAGGAGAATGATAAGTAGAAGAGAGGAATGGCACATCAAACCAATGCACGGACAGTACATGATACAGGATAAAGAACTGGCACCGATGAAACATGGCTACAGAGGAAGAACTCAAGAAGGAAACACAGGAGGGATGCTAACTGCTAACTGCAGCACAAGTACAGATGTAATAATTACATTATTATATAATAATTTACAAGATCTGTAAATGTAAACCAATGACCTGGGTCATGGCATTAGGATGGGTTCTACGTGACCAAAGCAGACCTAGATTACGCTATGCGCTGTCTGCAGTAGCCTGATCTAGCTCTAAGCTTTGTCAACATTTTTATGTTATGATAACTTTGCACAACAACTTCCATGGGAAGCGGTTGACCTGTTAACCTACGCCGGAAACTTGTAACTTCCGAGCCGGCGAACTACGTATGTGTTTTTATATGAATTGCTGAGATAGCTAATGTTCCGCTATCGACGTGATGCTTTAGAATGGCAGTTCCACGCCAAGGATCAAACATATCGGTCGTCCGACCGAGCTGCATCTCCTAGTATGGAGTTACAGAATAAAGTTGTTATCTTGTCAACTTGACTGTTTGAATCATCTCCTCTAGTCAAAGAAGAACCTCTCTACTAATATCCAAGGGAGATGAGAGGAACAAAAATTACTTACGAATGACAGTCGTAAGGAAAGAACAAAAAAGTCTATCGCCAAGCGATAAAAAGACATTAGAATGGTAGGTGGAGCGTATAAACGAAGAACATAATTAACAAGACCCATATCAGCCGACCGAAGGTCTACAAGAACTAACTTCCACCTTCAACATCAAACTAAACAGAGGAAACGGGATCTTCAATCAACGCAACAGTTTATGAAGACGCAACTATGTCCTTCATCGAGAGGAATACAAGCATTTAAACACTGACGTTTGAGCAACTGTTGTCACTTATCTTCGAGAATCTACACCGGACGAGAGCAGCATTGAACATCAACGGAAAGAAGAAAACAAACACAGGGAACATCACCCGTTCACGAGCAAGGACGCAGAGTGTACAGCTATACGCAGTAGTGCAAGGACGGAGGCTGTGACGTCATCAATCTTGGACTTCCCAGCGCATCGTGCACCGAGAGAAGACCGTGACGTCATCACGACTTCCGACGCGGGACGTCATCCCATGTCAACAATCCTTCGCAATATAATCTGGAGCTAAGTACCATTTTTATCTATTCAGGTCTTTTCCTCAGTGAAGTGTTGTTCATCAAGAGTCGATCGTCCAGTATTCTGGGGGTGAGTTGTTCGCCATATTAATCTTCCTTCATTACAGAACCAATCTTCAACTACGAGGTTCTCGCCCGCAGATTAATTTTTTTTTCTTTTCTCGTTGTCACTAACCGTTTCTTGCAGGAATTCTCCGTATAATATTTGATCATATTGTCTGTATTTTTGTATCTTTTGGGGGATTTTCCTATTATTATAACACACTTATACAGTACATTGCTTATGCGTTTACGTAGTGGTCGAGTGTACTCTTATAGATATTTTGATAGGATTGCAAGGAATAGAAGTGATAAGAAAAAAAGTGAAAGCCGAAATGGCAACCACTCCGGCTGGCAACCCCAACGTGGTGACTCTCGTTTTAGCGCGAGGTCAGCGATTGTCCCTTTTCAAGGTCGGGTCAATGGGTTTGGCCTGCCTCAAAATGTTGAGGCATGGATCTTCATCTGTAGACGCTCATTTAAATGCAAAAAGCATCACAGACCCAGCAGTACAATTACAGGAGGCCATGAGCTTCGTTGACTTTGCGAAGGGCGACGCAAGGTGCGTATCTAAGGGTTTCTTTCAAGAGGCGCTTACATGGGACGAGTTCAAAATTAGATTACGTGCCGTGTATGGGGGTGAAGAGGCTTTAGATGTAGTATTGGCATTAAGAAATATCCTTAACCAAGCCTCCATGACTCAGCTCAATGTTGTCGAGCGGCGGCGCTAATTGCCGACCGGCTAAAGAATGAATATCAGGATAGTTTAAGTAATCGGGTGGGTTTGCGGGGCTTAAAACAAATCAAAAGTGAAAGATTTTATCCGTTTGATCTACCTTACGTCTATCCACTGCAATGTTGCCTGAAGCGTTAGTACGGTGTTTTGATAAAAAATTGCAGCCCGACAGTACGGAATTAGATGTGTATAAACAAATAAAAAAAACACATGTCTAAATGTACCGACCTAGATCCTTCGCTCATTCAAGTTTTTGCAAAAATGAGAACAGCCACAACAAGTAAATGTGGTACATAATAATAATCAAGTTGCAGGATGGTTTGTATAACTGTAAAAACGACCAGGTCACATGATTTCAGACTGTCGGACGCGTTTTTGTTCAATACACAATAGTTCAAACTCATTCATATAACCGTTGCTACTCGAGGATCAACAGCAAAATGCTACAAACACGCAACCAGTTGCGAGTGCAAATAAAAAGAAGGGTCCTCAGTACTATAAGAAGAAACAACAAACGGAAATTCTGCACAACAGCAGAAAAAAACAAACAAATCGTGCTTCAGGTACCTCTGTTCCTGGCCGTCTAGCCAGAACTCGCAAGGGCAAGCGAATTTTCAGGGTGTGATAAACAAAACAAATACCACGTAGTTCACTCCAAGGGGGGAGAGGGCGATGTTGGGTCATCAATATCAACATCTTTTGTATCAAATAATCAGTTTAATCATTTATCAGATCATTGTGAGACAATTGATTTTCCTATGAAACACACGGCCGAATCAAAAAATCTGTGCAGGTTCCCGTAGATTTGCAACAAATTCATGCAATTATTAGTCAAAACGAGTTGCGACCACCTTACATGCAGTAAATTTGGACCATAAGTCATTCACTTTGTTCTTTGATTCTGGTAGTCCACGTAATATAATGGATTTAAGGACTCATCATTTACTCTTTTCAATTTCCCTATAGAAAAGTCCGGAATAAGGCTCTCAGGTATTGGGAATAATGAACTAAATGTTGTGGGCGTAACTCATGTACAGTACAAGGTCGGTAAGCGCACGTTAGCCGATACCTTTGTCGTTGTACAAAACATTAATATGTATCCCGCAGTAATTATCGGATACCCGTCTATGGCACTCAAAATATTATCTTAGCACCTGCAAACACGGCGTTGTATATCAAAGGGAAATTCTATAGGTCTTCTAATACCCTAAAATCAGTTTTAGATAATAAAGAGACAGGCAGAGTTGTCACTTACATTACGGAACCAATCACCTGTCTCATGAACCAAGAAATAATACAGGCAACCCAACAGAACCTCGCTCACCCGTAATATCAGCTTGCACGCAAACTCTCGAGCTAACGTAACTTCAAATATATTAGTGCGTGTAAAGAGAACCTTGCCAGGATCTGAAACATCAATCCTTTCCGAAACTCTGAAAACACACGGATTATCCGTCACACAAGCCGTTTATACAGTCGGCTCACAAACAACAATGTAATATCGAAGTCTGTATCTTTGAATACCACTTTAGTATCCACAAAAATCAACATATCTTGGATGCCGAAGTTTATAAACATCGCATTCTTACCGTAGCTGAGATAAATCAGCTCAATCGTCGCGGATGAAACCCTTTTGCAATCTATAAAGAACAAATCAATAAGGACATTCAAGAAGAAGAAATTCAGCAGAAATTTTTGAATCTGTTAACTAAATATCATGATGTTTTTTCCACTACGGATGGAACCTTAGGAAAAACGGATGTCATCGAGCATCAAATCAGGCTCAAGGACAAACAGAAAGTAATCTATGTACCTTCGTACCGACTTCCTATGAAATTTCAGAATGAGATAACAGAGGAAGTAGGTAAAATGTTAAAGGAAGGAGTCATTAGGAAATCAAACAGCCTTATAATTTTCCGTTAATAGTAGTACCGAAAAAAGATCGAACTTGGCGGATATGCGTAGATTTTCGTCGTTTTAAACGAAGAAACAATCCCTGACAGATTCCCAGTACATGTACCGATGATATCCTATCTTTACTAGGCCAGAATAAACATACTTTCACAAGCCTAGACTTACTAAAAGGATTTCATCAGATTCCGATGGAACAAGATAGTATCCCATACACTGCCTTCAGCACAGCCAGGGGACCATTATGAATTTTTGCGTATGCCTTTGGTTTACGTTGTGCTCCTATAACTTTTACTCGTATGATAAACGTCGTGTTTGGAGACTTGTTGGGAGATATCCTACATGCCTACATGGATGACTTAGTAATCTTTTCCAACACATTAGAAGGAGCATTTACGTAAATTGGAGTTAGTGTTACAAAGGTTAAGGCAGCATAATTTAAGGGTAAAGATAAGTAAGTGTGAATTTTTAAAACAGAACTAGTCTATCTAGGTTTCACGGTTTCTAGTGAAGGTCTTAAAGTCGTCCACGATAAGGTGTCGGCTATCCGTAACTTTCCGATACCTACTAACGTCAAGGAATACAGCAATTTTTAGGATGCAGCGGTTACTATCGCCGCTTCATCCGCAACTACTCAATCATAGCCGCTCCCCTAACCGATCTTATAAAAAAGGGCGTAGATTTCGTATGGTCTGAAATTCATCAACAGGCGTTCGATAAATTGAAAGATGAACTGTGTAGTTCTCCTATCTTGAAATTTCCTGACTTCGGTAAGGAATTTTTCATAGCAACAGACGCCTCAGACCTAGGAGTAGGTGGGGTATTGCTTCAACAATATGATAGACAGTTTTTCCCTATAGCTTTTTATTCACGTAAACTGAGACCTTCCGAAAGTAAATATAGCAGTAATAGACAAGGAAGGGCTCGCTATTTTTGTTAATTCACTCGTGCACTTTAAATTCATAATATACGGTTATCCCGTCAAGGTTCTCACTGATCATAAGCCCCTAACCGACTTCTTTAAAGGCTTTAGTCACAGCCCCAAGCGAACCTCGGTGGCACATGATCATACAGGACTTTGGCGCGAGGATCGGGTATTTACCTGGGAAAAGCAAATATCATTGCTGACGCATTATCACGCAACCCCTCTTCATCTTGTACCGAGCCATTAGCTGAATTAATAGATATCTCAACCTCCATGCCCGTTGTTAAAACTATATCTGAACAAAGGAAGATCTGGGCTGGAGTGCTGAACTATTACAGACGGAACAAAGAAAAGATCCGCAAATAGAAAAAATCATCATTGCGTTAAACGGAAATCCGAAGGAAAAAGATACCTAAAGTATAAGCAGCAGAATTATATCCTACAGGACGATATCCTGTGTAGATCCGTGACGAGGAAAACCCGCAACACACCGCAGTTGAATAACAACCAGGTGGTGGTGCCTATCTCACTCATACCCACTGTCTTAAAGTGGTTGCATGAAAATCCACTGCATGGACACCCGGGTTATACCTTGATGTCACAGAAAGCCAAATCCTTATTTTATTGGCATACGATGCTTAGAGATATAAAAAAGCACATAGCAAATTGTCGCACTTGTCAAGAATACAAAGGGCACACGAAGACACCTGTCAGCCTAGGGGCTTACCCCGTGCCAAATCAACCCTTTGAAAGAGTACATTTAGATTTATTAACAGGATTTTACGAGTCAGACAGAGGAAATAAGCACCTCCTAGTAATTTATAGACGCTTTTGACTCGATATACAGAACTTATAGCGCTTAAAACAAAAACCGCGGTCGAGTGCGCTAGGAAGTTTTACGAGTGCTACATTTGTAAACATGGAATTCCACACATCATTATCTCAGACTCGGGCGGGGAGTTCAATAATCATTTCCTTAACTCCTTGTTGCGAATTCCTTAGTATAAAGAAAATCAATACCATGATCTATCACCCAGAGTCTAATGGGCTAGTGGAAAGGGCAAATCGTAAGTTTTAAACATTTAAGGGTCCACCCTAGGGGGGGCAGATCCCAACTGGGACATTTGCCATACCTGCGGTGCTAAGCACACTTAATCACTCGTATCATGTGTCTATTAAAATGACACCGCACGAGGCACTGTACGGTATCCCGGCCCGAACGCCTTTCCACATCTTAAAGCCTACAACTAATTTATCAAATCCTCTAAAGGATGTTATGGATGCAAGCATAAGTCGATATAATATAAATTCGTAAGAATTTAGAAGAAGCACAGATCATAATGAAAAAAAATCATGATAAAATAGCTAAGCCAACTAGAACATATGCCGTGGGCGATCAGGTATCAAAATACAAGTCATACGTGCGTAAAGGTTTAAATTATAAACTGACACCTAAGTTTGAAGGCCCGTTTAACATTTTAGAAAATTTAACGGCCAATAGAGTTAGGGTTCAAATGTATCCAAACCCACTGATGTGAGAATAGTCCCATTGGCACATATCAGAATCTAAAGAAAGGTAGATGGAGTGAGGGAAAAAATGGTTGTATTTATGAAACTTGTATAATAATTTATATATATATATCTATTAATCATATTGTATGTAAACCTATTCTTTTACGCGAGTTATTACATCTGTTTTACTCATTGCAGGTTTTCAAAAATGAATCTGTTATTGTTAGGAGTGATATTGTGTATTCAGACATCTTTGTTGTATGGAAAGAGCGCTAGGACGAAAGAAATAGAATTTAATCATGGCTCGATTATTGAGAGAATCGATGATGTATTCATCGTGTCAAGTAATATTGTTATCGAAGTAGATATGCATGCTATTTTCTTACCTGAAGATGACGATCCATTAACTTAAAGAATGACCTGATGAGGTTTGTATTTCCTTAAGGAAATGCATGAACGTAATTTTCATGCTAACTCAGAGATTTCACTAGCTCAAACATTAAGCGTCGCAGAAATGTTGTCTTATGACATACAAAATAAAACCGCCGAGGCAGAAGAACTCGCTCGTGACCTGCTGATGTGGTCTGTGCGGCACAATACTCTTGAACGCCGCAACCCGCTTATTCTAGCTGGACTAAACATCTTAGGATCAGTTGCGAATCTAGGCTTAGGAATCTCAAATCGCCTCAAGATAAATAATCAAAATAAAAGAATTGAGTTTTTGCAACACAAAACGGAACTGGCCTTATCAGAACTTCGCAGCCAGTTATCTTCGATCAATCAAATAATGAATATCGTTAATGAACATTCAAATAATATCGATCAGGTCATGGAAGTTCAACATTTGCTGGCTACTTTAGCTTACTATAGTTCGAAAATAGATCATATCCGTGTGAAAATATCACATTTTATTGAAAAGTCAAAAGATTACGTAGAAGCAATTACGTTAGCAACAAAGGGTGTGTTATCTCCTCACCTCATGCCTATTAAAGATCTGACGTTAACTTTAGAAAACGGACGGGAGAAGCTAGGTTATATTCCTTTATTGGATGCCCATAAAGTAGAATTCTATTATAGCCTAATATCAGTCAGCGTTGAAAATTATAGAATTATGATCACGATTCCTTTTGATTCTTCCGATGCTTGGCAATCATACAAAATAGCACCGTTTCCTACTTTTATGACGAATAACTCAAATCCAGTAATATCCAATTTAACGGGGCATGTACTGATTTCTTCTGATAAGAAATCATTTACAGTCATTAAAGACTTAGATAAACTCACTCATTGTTCAGAAGCCATGAATAATAAAATTTGTACAGCTGGACTCTTTTGAATTCTATCCTATATCACGGATTCATGTGAGTTAGACATAGTGCTAAACGGCTCTCTCTCTCATACAAGCGAAGGTTGTCTGGGGAAACTTTATCCCTTTTACGGTAATAAATTCAATTACAGGATGAATAATGGTTCCTGGATCCGTTATGATAAGGCCGGATTCGACGTCGTGTGTCCGGACACATCCACCGCCCATTCCCCCTATCTTCGTAGCAGCCGATGGTTGTACGGGACATCTACAAACTATACCGTCAGAGGGTCAACACGATAATACGTGAGAAGGCGTATTCGGCGAACTACACGTGGGCTACCACAATCATCCCATCACTACCTCTCCCATACAACGCGTGGGTCATCTCAGCCAGTTGCGTCAGACGATGAGCTACTCGCGCGTTGTATGGGAGAGGTAGTGATGGGATGATTGTGGTAGCCCACGTGTAGTTCGCGAAATACGCCTTCTCACGTATTATCGTGTTGACCCCTCTGACGGTATAGTTTGTAGATGTCCCCGTACAACCATCGCTGCTACGAAGATAGGGGCATGGGCGGTGGATGTGTCCGGACACACGACGTCGAATCGACTTATGCAGGTGGAGAAAATCTTCGCTACTACATTGTCTAGCCGTGTTCAGCGTGACGGCCATATTGGTTATCGCCGTCAACATCTTTTGCTTGGCGTAGGCTAAGGCGTAAACAGAAGGATCTCCAAGGGAACGTACTGGCCCGTCTGGATGACGTACCCGTGTTAAACTCAAGTCCGTTTTGCGTTTAGGGCCGCCTGAACTTGGCCACTTCAGTTCGTGCCTAGGGAATTGTCTGGAATTGTGTTGTGTGTGAAAAGCGGTCCGTATGCTGGCAAAAATGTAGGACAAGAATGACTCAACGCCCTTTGCAATTTCTGAACAGTTAAAAAGTATCTCCAGGGCGCCTAATAAAGCATTATAGCCCAATATTATCATTAATATATTCCTAAAGGTATTTTTCGGGCACCTAATAAAATATCAGCCCTATATATTGAATTTCTGCAGAATTACATTGTTATACTATTATACAATTATATTTATCTATTACAAAGAGTGTCAAGTACTCTTTAAACAATTATCCATGATCATGCTATAATCATTATTTAGTAACCATTATTCTTAATCGGTTTACCTGTTATCATATTAATCATGTATACTGTTCCGGCACTTGCACAGAACCAGTACAAAAAGAGGCACGATTCAGTAGCAAAAGCCCTAATACTGGAACCTGTGCAAGAAACACCAGCTACATTGCAGTAATAAGTGGTACGGACACCAACCTGAAGTTGTGATAGAAAACGATCATGCAAAGATCCCATGGGATTACGGTATAAGAACAGATAGGATGATACGTGTTAACTGACGAGACGTGAAGTGAGAAAAGTGATGGACTTCTAAGGAGGCAGGATGCAACCCGGAACCCCACTATAAAAACCGCCCAGTCGAATACGATGACAGTGGTAAAAAAAAAAAAAGAATCATGGACGACATCAAGCTGTATGGTAAGAGCATCAAGGAAATAGGTACCCTAATCCAGACTGTAAGGATTGTATCTGGGGACATCAGGATGGAGTTTGGAATAGAAAAATGCGCCTTAGTCAACATACAAAAAGGCAAAGTAACGAGAACTGAAGGGATAAAGCTACCAGATGGGAGCAACATCAAACACATAGATGAGACAGGATACAAATACCTGGGAATAATGGAAGGAGGGGATATAAAACACCAAGAGATGAAGGACACGATCAGGAAAGAATATATGCAGAGACTCAAGGTGATACTCAAGTCAAAACTCAACGCCGGAAATATGATAAAGGCCATAAACACATGGGCAGTGCCAGTAATCAGATACAGCGCAGGAATAGTGGAATGGACGAAGGCAGAACTCCGCAGCATAGATCAGAAAACCAGGAAACATATGACAATACACAAAGCACTACACCCAAGAGCAAATACGGACAGACTATACATAACACGAAAGGAAGGAGGGAGAGGACTACTAAGTATAGAGGACTGCGTCAACATCGAAAACAGAGCACTGGGGCAATATCTGAAAACCAGTGAAGACGAGTGGCTAAAAAGTGCATGGGAAGAAGGACTAATAAAAGTAGACGAAGACCCAGAAATATACAGAGACAGGAGAATGACAGACAGAACAGAGGACTGGCACATCAAGCCAATGCACGGACAATACATGAGACAGATTAAAGAACTAGCCAGCGATGACACATGGCAATGGCTACAGAGGGGAGAGCTAAAGAAGGAAACTGAAGGAATGATAACAGCGGCACAAGATCAGGCCCTAAGAACCAGATATGTTCAAAGAACGATAGACGGAAATAACATCTCTCCCGTATGTAGGAAGTGCAATACGAAAAATGAAACCATAAACCACATAGCAAGCGAATGCCCGGCACTTGCACAGAACCAGTACAAAAAGAGGCATGATTCAGTGGCAAAAGCCCTCCACTGGAGCCTGTGCAAGAAACATCAGCTACCTTGCAGTAATAAGTGGTACGAGCACCAACCTGAGGGAGTGACAAAAAACGATCAGGCAAAGATCCTCTGGGACTATGGTATCAGAACAGATAGGGTGATACGTGCAAATAGACCAGACGTGACGTGATTGACAAAGTCAAGAAGAAAGTATCACTCATTGATGTCGCAATACCATGGGACACCAGATTTGAAGAGAAAGAGAGGGTGAAAAAATGGATAAGTATCAAGATCTGAAAATAGAAATAAGAAGGATATGGGATATGCCAGTGGAAATCGTACCCATAATCATAGGAGCATTAGGCACGTTCCCAAGATCCTGAAAAGGAATCTACAAAAACTAGAGGCTGAAGTAGCTCCAGGACTCATGCAGAAGAGTGTGATCCTAGAAACGGCGCACATAGTAAGAAAAGTGATGGACTCCTAAGGAGGACTGGATGCAACCCGGAACCCCACACTATAAATACCACCCAGTCGAATTGGAGGACTGTGATAGAGCAAAAAAAAAAACATGTCTGATCTTGTTATTTAAAATACAAAGCAGAAAGCTTTCGAAGACCTGACAAGGAGGACCGTGCAGGTCTTTGAAAGCTTTCTGCTTTGTATTTTAAATAACAAGATCAGACATATTGTTGTGGATTTACTTTTCCATTTTATTTTATTAACTAATGTGATTATGAGGTTTCTTTGAATAATAATAATAATAATAATAATAATAATAATAATAATAATAATAATAATAATAATAATAATAATAATAATGTCTGTATATCCTCGCACGAATCATTTATTTTTCTAAATGGTACTTAATCACTCATAACAAAGATGGCACAACGGTAGTACACTGAGGAATCAATCTGGATCCCAGCATCATTAATTAGTAGTCTGTATGGATATCCGTATTGCTGTCTTAGGAGCGTCCTAATTATCAAAATCATCTAAAGTGCCATTAGAAGCATAAGTATCAGTACTAACATGGAAGTCAGAATAACCACTATCATATTCATCACCAATAACAACTAAAGATAAGATCGATAAAAGAATCATAGGTCTGAATTCAGTGGTACCTAAAAAAAAGTATATTTTTTAATTATCTAGGACAAAAAGAAGACTATGATGAATTCTACATTAACATTATTATCTAGTGTGCAAACAACCTCTCAAGTGGCTTAAATATTTCATTATTTTATTATTATTACTTTATTGACTAAATATTACAACAAACTTGCAAAGGTAGAGGAGCACATTATTATTATTTACATTATATAAAATAATCTTGCACCAGACAGACTCACTTTAAATAAATATTCAAGTCCACAAAATGCTGCCATTACAGACAGACTGGCGATGAATTAGAAGCCCAAATTTGAGGGTGTCAAGTGTTCAGTTTCCTGTTAGGTTTAGTCTACATTTGCTGTATGGTTGCGAGACCTTTTATTTGTTTTTTAATTAAACGTTATCTGGGCGTATGACTCTTCGTTAGTGTGTGTGTGTGTGTGTGTGTGTGTATGTGTAATCGGTGGTAAGCAATGCCATAAACCTGCTTGTTGCCCAATGATATTCTTTCTTAACCTCTTTGACATCACAGGTAAAGTGTTCATGCGCTTCATTCCTGGCATGCGAGTACCATCTGGACCACTGGTTCAGTGTAAATGGTAGGGTACTTAGTACCTGTTCTGCATAAATGAGCTTGATCTACCTCATGCGTCGCTTCACGATAATGCATTGACAGATAACCTGCCTAGATGGTGGCTGTGGCATGTTATTATAAAGGGTCATAATTTCATGCAAAATAACACATATCCGTATGGCAAATTCAGCTCGTGCAGTTTATCAGGATATGATCATCTTGCAAGGTCCCGCACGATTTTTCCCTGGCGTTTCTCGACTCTCATTTGTTTTCACTTACATTCATTTATTTTTAGAATATGTCTGAACGTTGGGGGATTTCACCTCTATGCTACACTTTTACACACACATTCATTTATTTCTTAAATATTTCTACACGCTGAGTGAGTTTGCTTCTTCGCTACGCTGGGTTTGGAGCAAACCAAACCCTATTTCCTTAATTTGAAGTGTTACTTGAGGTCTACTCTTCACTTCGTTATTCGTTGGTCGTACTGTTGGAAGTCTCCATGACCATCCATCGTATGACTGTCTATCTTTCCTTTGAGCAATCTCTTTCAACTCGTTTTTTATTCCCTATCGCCTCTTTTGCACCATCTCATCTTGAAGATTTGCTTCCTCGCCCACCCCCTCGCCCCCGAACCCCACCCCATCCGGATTCTCGTGCCCGCATTACTTACCAGTTCCTTGTCCCCAGATCCCCAGTTGAAGTTTGAAGTTAGAGCATATTTTTGCAATCTCATGTTACATTAGAAGTTGGGCTTTATGTCATCATACCTCCAGGCTGCTCAATTACTCCTACTCCCAAGATGGCGCCATAGGATCCTTTCTTAATGGCTTCGTACACTCGGCGGAACTCACTCACATGTAATGGTCTATATTTAAAGGGGATTATACTTCGTTCCCAATGAAATTAGTACACACTAGAGATCAGTTAATTACTATTTATAGTCACAACACCTAGGGAAGCCTGGAGCTCAAAAGAACAGGAAAGTTGAAATGCACGACTGTTACAAGTTTAAACTTCATCTAATAACTTTTCCTTAAGATTTTAATCACGAATACATACATACATACTACATACATACACTACACATACATACAACATCATACATACATATATATATATATATATATATATATATATATATATATATATATATATATACAATCATAATATAATGGAGGTACGAACTAGTTATAACCAATACAAAAAATTCATAACAATGTCTCCAGTTCCCATTGTAGTTATGTTCTTTCTCTAGATATTAGCGATGAATCCATTATTTCTATACGTGTTAATTCACACCTGTGTGTAATTTCCATAACATTATCATATTTCTGTTCTAGTCGTCTACCTTCATTTTCAAGACCATGAAAATTAAAGTTAAATTTTCTGCCTCTGTCTCATCAGTCGTTCTCTCCCCTCTCTGCAGATACGCGTCCATGAACTCCCCCACCCACCCCCCTTTTTACTCAAGGCATAAAGGTTTCCTAATGATCTCATTCCCCATTCTCGCCATGCAATGACTTGGTCTTTTCTTCTCGCAAATCATCATTCCTAGCTTTCATGTTCCTTTGCTCCATCAAAAACCCTTTACCTTCCTCTCATAAAATTTTCATTATATGAAATCCCCACACAAGATGGGCATTCTTTCCGTCTCTCAACGTTTTTTGCTAATGGGTCTTCATGTACCACATCAACATAACTGAAATCAGACAGTATTCACATTTATGTCGAATTGTGGGAATGCAGTTTGTAAAATTAATTAAATTCCTAAGAAATCAAATGCGTCAAAAGGTCTTATTTCTTTACTGCTTAGTGACTGGCAAGGGTCGAATGTAGAACTTCAGCAAAATCAGATCTACGACTTCAGTCTCTCTCTCTCTCTCTCTCTCTCTCTCTCTCTCTCTCTCTCTCTCTCTCTCTCTCTCTCAGAACAATGCAATACATTACGAATAAAACACATTTAAGGGATGCACATACGCTCCTTTTCATTATTGGGACACAATTTTCTGATCCTAGGAGATCTAATCCACCTCTTCGTCCGTATTATTTCTTACCGCTTTCAGGAACTCGGGGTCTTTATTCACTTGAATGGAACTGATACTTCTCAAGGCTGGTGAAAGAATATTCTAGGTCAGTTATGAAAATCTTTTCATCTCGTATCTGTCTGCGTTATCACTTTGAAGGAAAACCCGGTCGAGATGCAGTAAAAATGAAGGGAAATGGGAAAGAGAAAATGAACATTGTGCAATATTTCACATATATTGTGCAATATTTCACATATATTTCACTATATACTCTCGCTGAATCATTGCCCTATGTGGTAAACACACATATACAAACAATACATGCATACATAACCATCTCATACACAAAACGCTTCTTGAAGTGGATCTTTTTATATTGAAAAACAACATAAAGGAACATTAAAACAGCGGCTGCCACTGAACTTCTCAGTTACGCAAATATTTAAAGATTTAGGAGGTTCATTGTATTTTTCTTAAGGAATTAAGTTGGTTTGCACATAAAGCCTAACAAGAAGATAATAGCACTGTCAATATCGAGAGTAGTACATAGGTTTCAACACATAACATTGCAGAAAATGTTCACCAAAATCTACTTTGGAAAACGAATATCTTGACATTTAAATGTGTGGAATGAGTGAGTCATGGAGAAGTAAAATCGCTGAAAAATGTAGACACAGAGGTAAGCGAGGACCCTGGAACACGAGAACGAATTGCAGGAACAGGAAAAGATATGTAAAAATCTTTGCGAAAATGGATGGACAGAACACGAAAAACACGACAAAGTGGGAGAAAACAATCATTTTAGAAGTGTGTGGATACAAAGGATCTGTCAGAAGCCTGTGTGACGGCAGGGACAAATTCAGGCCACCATTACAAATGATTGGTGAAGTAACAAGAGGATATGCGAGTTCATGGAAAACCATAAAGGGACTGATAAAGCTGCAATACGATATAGAGACATGTGGGAGCTTATGAAATGCTGAAAAGATTCTGGGAAGACGAAAAGAACTGCGCGCGAAGTAAAGATAAAGACGGTCGAAGAAATGGTCAGGAAGAAAACAGATGACAATGCCTAAAATACAGTGAATAATGCCCCTCATCTACCTAAACGACATGTCATTATTTCGATGTCGGTTACCACTAACACGGAGTTTTCTTTATCGGACTTTATCTCGAACTAAGTTATTTTTCCACGAGAGCACTGAGCCAGTTAGCTTAACCTTTTATTGTTTAAGGAGATTCTTCTTTATGAATTATATTCCTGTTCACAGCAAAGATATTAAAAATATTTCTGGTATCGTTGTTAATATCGATATTAAAACATTTTGGTGAAAATATCAAATAAATTTACGGGGGCTCTTGGTGTCGATTACACGACTTTATTTGCAATTGTCTTTTCTGACCAAAGAGAAGTAATAGCATATCTAACAATATTCACTTCAAAATGACTCTGGTTCTTGCAAATCACGAGATATTTCGGTATGAGAACCTGACTGACCTAATCTACGTAAGCGGCATGGAAGGGTTGAATCACCGCCATCTTGAAATTCAAGATGGAGGTGGTTGAAGACGAGAAAGGAGAGGCAAATAGAAATGAAATAGTGCGTAATCTCATCCTAAACTTCTTCGCCAGGAACGCCACCCTTCTAATTTACTCCCGCTATTAGAGTAGACTCAGTAACTGAAAGGAAAGCAATTTAAGCCCTCCAGTCCCTGGGGAGGAGGGAGAACCTCTAGTGCATCCACCTCCGTACAGATCCATTTGGAGGACCCCTTACGATAGTCTCGGGAATAAGCGCAATTTTGCACGCTGGGGTGCCCCGGCATTAAGCCTAAATGTGAAGGAGTATCACATTGCAAAATATGCAGATGGTCTCGATGAAGATCCTGAGCCTTGGGAGAGGGAAGGATCGAGATGCCACTAAACGATGGCAAGTTATCAGTTATAAAAAAAGAAGAAAAAAAAGAGAGAAAAAAAACGCAGATATAAAGCTGGGTCTTACGAGAGAAGTTTTCTTTATGACCAATGAAAAGAAAGTCTGCAAGAAAGTTCCGAACAACTGAGGTATGTATATAAGAGCATACAAGCCAGAATGAAATCTTATATGTGATACTATATACTACATAAGTGTGCATGTATAATAAGTGCGCACATACAGGGAACACAAGTAAATTAGATACTCCTAAATCTCTCTCTCTCTCTCTCTCTCTCTCTCTCTCTCTCTCCTTTGCCATATCTATATGGGCGAAATAAAACACAATGAAAATAACCCTATGAGACCAATAATTAGTTCTGTTGGTTCTTAACTTATAAGCTTTTAAAATAACTCATAAAGTTATTGTTACCATTGCTACGAACTGTTTCTGGTATCAGTCATATTAATTCTTTAGATTTGACTGACAAAATCAACAACATTACAATCAATCCAGATTCGCGGTTAATAAGTTTTGATGTAAGTTCCTTATTCACTAAAGTTCCCATTGACTCGGTATTGCATAAACCTGATTTGCCACTAACAATTAGCTAGGTCATAGAATCAATAAGATTATGCATATGTGATTGTAAATTTATTTTCAACGGGGAATATAAATGTCCAAAAAAGATAAACAATCACCTTTCTCTAACTCAAGTGTAATTTTAATAGAAGGAACTTGATCATTAAGCTGAGCCATTATATTGTTTACATCCAAAAACTTTGGGTATGATGGCTAATATATCACCAACATAACGGTAACATGTTACAGGAAATTGGAAAATCTTGGGGATGTACAGGCGATCAAAAAATTTCATATATAAATTTAAATGAACAGACGAAAGCGGGTTTTCCATTGCCATATCAAAAGTTTGTTTAGAATATGCACACATACATACATACATACATACATACACACACACACACACACACACACACATATATATATATATATATATATATATATTATATATATATATATATATATATATAATATATTCGAATTGCTGAACAAATGTGGAAAATTGTTTGAATCAGCAGTAAAAATTGGCAAATATATTCAGCATCATATACGAATCAGCCTACAAAACAACCTATGTGATTAACTTGTAAAAATGGATAAATAAATGTGGCAACGTTGCTGTAAGAATCAGCCTCGTAAGCAGAAAGATCAAGGTGGCAATGCCTATGAATCTGCCGTCAAAATTGATGAGTAAGTGTGGCATCTTATGGCCATCAGCACGAATCTTCAACAGAATCAGGCAACCTGAATAAATTGGGCGTTAAAATAGGCAAATAAAATTGGCGACCTATATGAATGTGGTGACCATTACAATCAGCAAGTGAATAAATGTGGCAACCAATATGAATCAGCAGTCAAATTGGATATCTACATTTGGCAACCTATAAGAATCAGCAGTTAAATTTCCCAAATAAAAGCGGAATCTGCAAAGAAAAACTGACAATTAAATAAGATAAATTATGTGAATTTGCCACCAAAACAAATAAATAAATGCTGAAAACTATATGAATCAGCCATCAACACTGATCAATGGAGCAGCATCCTATACAAATTAGCTTCCGGATGAATACTATAGATCTAGTGTAGGAATTACCAGTAAAAACTGACAAATCAATGTGGAAATCTAAATGAATCAGCCATCAGAACGAATAAATG
>NC_061099.1:58325092-58336848 GCF_015104395.2 Macrobrachium nipponense | reverse complement strand
CATTTATTCGTTCTGATGGCTGATTCATTTAGATTTCCACATTTATTTGTCAGTTTTTACTGGTAATTCCTACACTCTATAGTATTAATTTGGAAGCTAATTTTTATAGGATGCTGCTCCATTGATCAGTGTTGATGGCTGATTCATATAGTTTTCAGCATTTATTTATTTGTTTTGGTGGCAAATTCACATAATTTATCTTATTTAATTGTCAGTTTTTCTTTGCAGATTCCGCTTTTATTTGGGAAATTTAACTGCTGATTCTATAGGTTGCCAAATGTAGATATCCAATTTGACTGCTGATTCATATTGGTTGCCACATTTATTCACTTGCTGATTCTAATGGGTTACCACATTCATATAGGTCGCCAATTTAATTTACCTATTTTAACGCCCAATTTATTCAGGTTGCCTGATTCTGTTGAAGATTCGTGCTGATGGCCATAAGATGCCACACTTACTCATCAATTTTGACGGCAGATTCATATGCATTGCCACGTTGATCTTTCTGTTTACGAGGCTGATTCTTACAGCAACGTTGCCACATTTATTTATTCATTTTTACAGGTTAATCACATAGGTTGTTTTTGTAGGCTGATTATATTTGCCAATTTTTACTGCTGATTCAAACAATTTTCCACATTTGTTCAGCAATTTCGCAATTTCGAATATATATATATATATATATATATATATATATTATATATATATATATAATTATAATATATATATATATATATATATCATATATATATGTATATATATATATATATATATATATATATATATATATGTATGTATGTATGTATGTATGTATGTGTGCACATATATAAATATATATATATATATATATATATATATATATATATATATATATATATATATATATATATATATGCTGAGTACTTTCGTTTTACTGCCATGACATGGTCACATCAGCTAAAGATATACAGAAGCATGGGCCTATATATAAATGGTGGGTACAAGTCATAAGGAAATACAAAAAGGTCGGGAGGTCACAGAACGGTCAACAAATTAAAATCGATATCTACTTATTGGTAATCATTTTTGTTCTATCTTTCAATTCCTTCTGGAACATATGTTTTATGACCCAGGTTAACTGAATCAAAACAGATTCTAAGAAGTTCCTTGAAATAGTTTTGTACAACGTGACAATATTTGGCTGGGCGTCCAATGTATTCTGTGGGACTTTTCACTTAAATGTAAAAATAAAGCATTATTTGTGTTTCCTGTTCTTACTGAGTATTTGTGTAGTTATAATCTAGTTTTCAGTTGTTTATTGGTCTGACCTTAGTAAAATAAATCACAAGCCATACGTGGAATTATGTATACTATATTGCTATCTTTTCGCTGGCTATTGTTTATAAGCATGTTTTTTACATTATTATATGTGAAGATACGTTTGTATGAAACAAAATTTAAAAAGGTTTTACAGTTTCAAATCCAATAAAATGTGGCAAACAACGTGTTTTTCAGGGCACTTCTTTTTTTCTTTCTGATTTTCCATCCGTCTTAATAGCTTTATTGTAACAGATATCCATGATATGAGAATCGTACAAATCTGTTCTTATTTTTTTTATGCTTTTGATTTCGAAAATTCAGGACTGACTATTCGCAAGTCTAGAAGAAACATTGATGAAAAAACTGACATTTTTATATTTATATGATGTCCTGAATGATAGTGTACATAGGTCAAATTATTTGTCTTTTTCCTAGAAATACTAAATTTACATTTAAAATGTTCCCTTTTAATATAAATGTCCAAAAAAGATAAACAATCACCTTTCTCTAACTCAAGTGTAATTTTAATAGAAGGAACTTGATCATAAAGTTGAGCCATTATATTGTTTACATCCAAAAACTTTGGGTATGATGGCTAATATATCACCAACATAACGGTACCATGTTACAGGAAATTGGAAAAATTTTGGGGATGTACAGGCGTTCAAAAAATTTCATATATAAATTTAAAAGAACAGACGAAAGTGGGTTTCCCATTGAAATATCAAAAGTTTGTTTAGAATATTCCCCGTTGAAAATAAATTTACAATCACATATGCATAATCTTATTGATTCTATGACCTAGCTAATTGTTAGTGGCAAATCAGGTTCATGCAATACCGAGTCAATGGGAACTTTAATGAATAAGGAACTTACATCAAAACTTATTAACCGTGAATCTGGATTGATTGTAATGTTGTTGATTTTGTCAGTCAAATCTAAAGAATTAATATGACTGATACCAGAAATAGTTCGTAGCAATGGTAACTGTAACTTTATGAGTTATTTTGAAAGCTTATAAGTTATAGAACCAACAGAACTAATTATTGGTCTCATAGGGTTATTTTCATTGTGTTTTATTTCGCCCATATAGATATGGCAAAGGAGAGAGAGAGAGAGAGAGAGAGAGAGAGAGAGAGAGATTTAGGAGTATCTAATTTACTTGTGGTTCAAATGATGTCTGTTCCCTGTATGTGCGCACTTGTTATACATGCACACTTATGTAGTATATAGTATCACACATAAGATTTCATTCTGGCTTGTATGCTCTTATATACATACCTCAGTTGTTCGGGACTTTCTTGCAGACTTTCTTTTCATTGGTCATAAAGAAAACTTCTCTCGTAAGACCCAGCTTTATATCTGCGTTTTTTTTCTCTCTCTCTCTTTTTTCTTCTTTTTTTATAACTGATAACTTGCCATCGTTTAGTGGCATCTCGATCCTTCCCTCTCCCAAGGCTCAGGATCTTCATCGAGACCATCTGCATATTTTGCAATGTGATACTCCTTCACATTTAGGCTTAATGCCGAGGCACCCCAGCGTGCAAAATTGCGCTTATTCCCGAGACTATCGTAAGGGGTCCTCCAAATGGATCTGTACGGAGGTGGATGCACTAGAGGTTCTCCCTCCTCCCCAGGGACTGGAGGGCTTAAATTGCTTTCCTTTCAGTTACCGAGTCTACTCTAATAGCGGGAGTAAATTAGAAGGGTGGCGTTCCTGGCGAAGAAGTTTAGGATGAGATTACGCACTATTTCATTTCTATTTGCCTCTCCTTTCTCGTCTTCAACCACCGCCATCTTGAATTTCAAGATGGCGGTGATTCAACCCTTCCATGCCGCTTACGTAGATTAGGTCAGTCAGGTTCTCATACCGAAATATCTCGTGATTTGCAAGAACCAGAGTCATTTTGAAGTGAATATTGTTAGATATGCTATTACTTCTCTTTGGTCAGAAAAGACAATTGCAAATAAAGTCGTGTAATCGACACCAAGAGCCCCCGTGAATTTATTTGATATTTTCACCAAAATGTTTTAATATCGATATTAACAACGATACCAGAAATATCTTCAATATATGTGCTGTGAACAGGAATATAATTCATAAAGAAGAATCTCCTTAAACAATAAAAGTTTAAGCCAACTGGCTCAGTGCTCTCGTGGAAAAATAACTTAGTTCGAGATAAAGTCCGATAAAGAAAACTCCGTGTTAGTGGTAACCGACATCGAAATAATGACATGTCGTTTAGGTAGATGAGGGGCATTATTCACTGTATTTTAGGCATTGTCATCTGCTTTCTTCCTGACCATTTCTTCGACCGTCTTTATCTTGTCTCTTCGCGCGCAGTTCTTTTCGTCTTCCCAGAATCTTTTCAGCATTTCATAAGTTCTTACATGTCTCTATATCATATGCAGCTTTATCAGTCCCTTTATGGTTTTCCATGAACTCGCATATCCTCTTGTTACTTCACCAATCATTTGTAATGGTGGCCTGAATTTGTCCCTACCGTCACACAGGCTTCTGACAGATCCTTTGTATCCACACACTTCTAAAATGATTGTTTTCGCCCACTTTGTCGTGTTTTCGTGTGTTCTGTCCATCCATTTCGCAAAGATTTTACATATCTTTTCCTGTTCCTGCAATTCGTTCTCGTGTTCCAGGGTCCTCGCTTACCTCTGTGTCTACATTTTTCAGCGATTTTACTTCTCCATGACTCACTCATTCCACACATTTAAATGTCAAGATGTTTGTTTTCCAGAGTAGATTTTGCTGAACATTTTCTGCAATGTTATGTGTTGAAACCTATGTACTACTCTCGATATTGACAGTGTTGTTATCCTCTTGTTGGGCTTTATGTGCAAACCAACTTAATTCCTTAAGGAAAATACAATGAACCTCCTAATCTGTAAATATTTGCGTAACTGAGAAGTTCAGTGGCAGCCGCTGTTTTAATGTTCCTTTATGTTGTTTTTCAATATAAAAAGATCCACTTCAAGAAGCGTATTGTGTGTGAGATGGTTATGTATGCATGTATTGTTTTGTATATGTGTTTACCATATAGGGTAATGATTCAGCGAGAATATATAGTGAAATATATATGCTTGTACTGTGCACAATGTTATTTCCTCTTTCCCATTTCCGTTCATGTTTACTGCAACTCTACCGGTTTTTCCTTCAAAGTGATAACGCAGACAGATACGAGTTGAAAAGATTTTCATAAACTGACCTAGAATATTCTTTCACCAGCCTTGAGAAGTATCAGTACCAGTCAAGTGAATAAAGACCCGAGTTCCTGAAAGCGGTAAGAAATAATACGGACGAAGAGGTGGATTAGATCTCCTAGGATCCGAAAATTGTGTCCCAATAATGAAAAGGAGCGTATGTGAATCCCTTACATTTGTTTTATTCGTAATGTATTGCATTGTTCTGAGAGAGAGAGAGAGAGAGAGAGAGAGATCTGATTTTGCTGAAGTTCTACATTCGACCCTTGCCAGTCACTAAGCTGTAAAGAAATAAGACCTTTTGTCGCATTTGATTTCTTAGGAATTTAATTAATTTTACAAACTGCATTCCCACAATTCGACATAAATGTGAATACTGTCTGATTTCAGTTATGTTGATGTGGTACATGAAGACCATTAGCAAAAACGTTGAGAGACGGAAAGAATGCCCGTCTTGTGTGGGGATTTCATATAATGAAAATTTATGAGAGGAAGGTAAAGGGTTTTTGATGGAGCAAAGGAACATGAAAGCTAGGAATGATGATTTGCGAGAAGAAAAGACCAAGTCATTGCATGGCGAGAATGGGGAATGAGATCATTAGGAAACCTTTATGCCTTGAGTAAAAAGGGGGGTGGGGGAGTTCATGGACGCGTATCTGCAGAGAGGGGAGAGAACGACTGATGAGACAGAGGCAGAAAATTTAACTTTAATTTTCATGGTCTCGAAAATGAAGGTAGACGACTAGAACAGAAATATGATAATGTTATGGAAATTACACACAGGTGTGAATTAACACATGTATAGAAATAATGGATTCATCGCTAATATCTAGAGAAAGAACATAACTACAATGGGAACTGGAGACATTGTTATGAATTTTTTTTTATTGTTATAACTAGTTCGTACCTCCATTGTATTATATTGTTATATATATATGTATATATATATATATATATATATTATATATATATGTGTGTGTGTGTGTGTGTGTGTGTGTGTGGTGTGTGTGTGTGTGTGTGTGTATGTATGTATGTATGTATGTATTCGTGATTAAAATCTTAAGGAAAAATTATTAGATGAAGTTTAACTTGTGGCAGTCGTGCTTTTCATTTTTCCTGTCCTTTTGAGCTCCAGTCTTCCCTAGGTGTTGTGACTATAAATAGTAATTAACTGATCTCTAGTGTGTACTAATTTCATTGGGAACGAAGTATAATCCCCTTTAAATATAGACCATTACATGTGAGTGAGTTCCGCCGAGTGTACGAAGCCATTAAGAAAGGATCCTATGGCCGTCTTGGGAGTAGGAGTAATTGAGCAGCCTGGAGGTATGATGACATAAAGCCCAACTTCTAATGTAACATGAGATTGCAAAATATGCTCTAACTTCAAACTTCAACTGGGGACTCTGGGGACAAGGAACTGGAAGTAATGGGCGCGAGAATCCGGATGGGGTGGGGTTGGGGGAGAGGGGGGGGGGGGGGGGGCGAGGAAGCAAATCTTCAAGATGAGATGGTGCAAAAGAGGCGATAGGGATAATCAAAAACGGAGTTGAAAGAGATTGCTCAAAGGAAAGATAGACAGTCATACGATGGATGGTCATGGAGACTTCCAACAGTACGACCAACGAATAACGAAGTGAAGAGTAGACCTCAAGTAACACTTCAAATTAAGGAAATAGGGTTTGGTTTGCTCCAAGTCCAGTGTAGCGAAGACACAAACTCACTCAACGTTCAGAAATATTTCAAAAATAAATGAATGTACGTGAAAACAAATGAGAGTCGAGAAACGACTGGGAAAAATCGTGCGGGACCTTGCAAGATGATCATATCCTGATGAACTGCACGAGCTGAATTTGCCATACGGATATGTGTTATTTCGCATTAAAGTATGACCACCCTTTATAATAACATGTCACAACCACCATCCAGGCAGGTTATCTGCCAATGCATTATCGTGAAGCGACGCATGAGGTAGATCAAGCTCATTTATGCAGAACAGGTACTAAGTACCCCACCATTTACACTGAACCAGTGGTCCAGATGGTACTCGCATGCCAGGAATGAAACACATGAGCACTTTACCTAGTGATGTCAAAGAGGTTAGGAAAGAATATCATTGGGCAACAAGCAGGTTTATGGCATTGCTTACCACCGATTACACACACACACACACACACACACACACACACACACACACACACACACACTAACGAAGAGTCATACGCCCAGATAACGTTTAATTAAAAAATAAATAAAAGGTGTCGCAACCATACAGCAAATGTAGACTAAACCTAACAGGAAACTGAACACTTGACACCCTTAAATTTGGGCTTCTAATTCATCGCCAGTCTGTTTGTAATGGCAGCATTTTGTGGACTTGAATATTTATTCAAAGTGGGACTGTCTTGTTTTTATTTTATGTAATGTAAATAATAATAATGTGCTCCACTACCTTTGCAAGTTTGTTGCAATATTTAGTCAATAAAGTAATAATATATACTTTTTTTTTAGTTACCACTGAATTCAGACCTACGATTCTTTTATCGATCTTATCTTTAGTTGTTATTGGTGATGAATATGATAGTGGTGATTCTGACTTCCATGTTAGTACTGATACTTATGCTTATAATGGCACTTTAGATAATTTTGATAATTAGGACGCTCCTAAGACAGCAATACGGATATCCATACACACTACTAATTAATGATGCTGGGATCCAGATTGATTCCTCAGTGTACTACCGTTATGCCATCTTTGTTATGAGTGATTAAGTACCATTTAGAAAAATAAATGATTCGTGCGAGGATATACAGACATTGTTGTTATTATTATTATTATTATTATTATTATTATTATTATTAATGCTAAGAAATTCATCATTCCATGGTTAAATTGCTGAATAATATTTACCACAGTCATCCCACTCGACTGGGCGGTTTTTATAGTGGGGTTCCGGGTTGCATCCTGCCTCCTTAGGAGTCCATCACTTTTTTCACTATGAATGGTGTTTCTTGGAGCACACTCTTCTGCATGAGTCACGTCTCGTCAGTTAACACGTATCATCCTATCTGTTCTTATACCGTAATCCCATGGGATCTGTGCTTGATCGTTTTTTATCACTCCTTCAGGTTGGTGTTCGTACCACTTATTACTGCAGTGCAGCTGGTGTTTCTTGCACAGGCTCCAGTATTAGGGCTTTTGCTACTGAATCGTGCCTCTTTTTGTACTGGTTCTGTGCAAGTGCCGGCTTTCGCTTTCTGTGTGGTTTATGGTCTCTGTACTTGTACTGCAGTTAGCAGTTAGCATCCCTCCTGTTTCCTTCTTGAGTTGTTCTCTCTGTAGCCATGTTTCATCGGTGGCCAGTTCTTTATCCTGTATCATGTACTGTCCGTGCATTGGTTTGATGTGCCATTCCTCTCTTCTACTTATCATTCTCCTGCCTCTATGTATATTTCTGGGTCTTTGTCTACTTTCATCAGACCTTCTTCCCTTGAACTCCTTAGCCACTCGTCTTCACTGGTTTTCAGATATTGCTCCAGTGCTCTGCTCTCGTTGTTGACGCAGTCCTCTATGCTTCGTAGCCCTCTCCCTCCTTCCTTTTGTGTTATGTATAGTCTGTTTGTATTTGCTCTTGGGTGTAGTGCTTTGTGTAGTTATGTGTTTCCTTGTTTTCTGGTCCATGCTGCGGAGTTCAGCCTTCGTCCACTCCACTACTCATGCGGTGTATCTGAATACTGGTACTGCCCATGTGTTTATGGCTTTCGTCATATTTCCGGCGTTGAGTTTTGATTTGAGTATCGCCATAAGTATCTGCGTTTACGTATTCCGTGATTAAACTGTTGAATAAAAAATCTACGTTTATATAAAAATATGTATTAGATATAATACTATTTATTTATATTATCATTATTATTAATAATAATATATAGATTGCCCTAAAATTTACGTAACTGGCCAGAAGGACATTAAGTAACTATTTGTAAAATAATATGTAAAACATATACCAAAGCAAAGATGGTAATGGCCGCATTTTATCATTCATTGATCTCCCTTTACGGACTTGTGCTTCCTGTCATGCAGCACTCTCGCATCATTATAAGAAAGCGGTGAAGCGCGTGAAACGCTTGGATGGATGGGAGGTGTTAATATCGTCGCAGTATTCAGTTGCTTGTAAAGCAGAATTTCATGAGTTCTGGGGCATCAGAAATATAGGTACTAGCTTTGCCGATTTATTTGAGGGAGGAAATCGTGTAAGAGGCTATTATTATTATTATTATTATTATTATTATTATTATTATTATTATTGTTGTTGTACATAGGAAGCAGACCCTCTCTCAAGCATACTTTATTAAAAGTAATGGCTACTCAAGCAGCGTTACACTTGTAGAGATTCTTCTCTATTTTGCGAATAGCGGCTTTTTCCGTGCTACTTAAGCAGGCTAGTAGAGCGCCTATAGAGGTCATAGTCAAATTTGACCATGACCTCTATAGGCGCTCTACTAGCCTGCTTAAGTAGCACGGAAAAAGCCGCTATTCGCAAAATAGAGAAAAATCTCTACAAGTGTAACGCTGCTGAAGTAGCCATTACTTAATAAAGTATATTATTATTATTATTATCGTCTTCATAAACATCATCATTAGACCTACGCAAGAAGCTTGACCGAATAAATGACACAAAGTTATTTGAAATATAGATCCCAAGAAATATTTGCCTTCCTTTTGAAGATGTAGTTAAATCAAGATTAAGAACTTTACTTAATGACGAATTTTCGAAATAATTTTCTTTAAACCATTGTTTTTGTTTATACGGTTGATTGGCTCCCACTATTTTTTCAGGGGCTAATTCATATGCTAAATACAAAATTCTTCTTGCTCCAAATTCCACACAGGAATACTTTCAAAGGCATTCCCCATCTCCTTAAAATCGGAGTTACTGGAACATTTAAGAATACTTCAATGAAAAAATAACTTACGAACAACCCTCTCGATATTAATTCTCTGAAAAGTGGTTGAAATATGTAATGTTTATGCAAAGGAACATGTTATTCAGTTGGATTTCAAGAAAGCTCAGCAGATTTGATTTGAATGTGGTGGCAGTCCAGTACCTGATCCAAGAATTTTGTTTAATGGCTAGTTTTCATGGTGTAACATATGAAGGAGTATAATGAGATCATATTTAGTAGTGTGATGGCAACAGAGCTATTGGCGATTTTAACAAACACTGGAATCTTCTTTTAGCTGATTTTAAGTTTGCTAATGGATGCTTGCGGACTCAGTCTGGTGCGTATTGCACCGCCTTTTACGGTTCTCAACTTCTACCTTTGTACAAAGTTTTAATGACCTAATTAGGGCTAGGAGACCGGCAGTTCGTCGAGTACCTTAGAGAGCCCATCGCTCACCGCTGCCACACTTGGTTTCATGAGCCCTGGACTCGAGTTTCACAAAGAAGCGCTGAACTTTGTAAATGTGGTGATTAGTAATGGTAATGCTAATAAGTATGTAAATGTGGGGATTAGTAAAGGTAATGCTAATAAATACACTTTTACGAATGAGAGAAATGTTTCTCAATCTAAATTTAGTGTGAATGCTTGTAACATTAAATTCATATATGATTATTTACCGTAAATATTCTCAGAATTTGGAAAAATCATTTTATCAAGAAAAGAAATGTAATTAGGATACCACATTAGATAACTATATAGGCAATATTGAAGACTATGTGTAATTTTTACCAATAGATGAACAAGCAGATTTACTTTAGTTTTTGCCTGCATTAGATGGAACTTTGTGGAAGTGGCCTAATATTACAGTTTGTATATACTAGTATGCATATGTTTCTTAATGATTATTTATTGATCTTATTCAACCCCTGCATTAATGATTGCTTTGTGAGATGTGAATACAGAGTATATATTAAGCTATCTTCATTACTTTTTTCCCTGTAATACTAATAGTCATAATGATAAAAATTGAGTATTATTTTACTTTTGTTATCTAGATAATCATCGCCATAGTATTAGCTCTATATTATCAGTAGAGTTTTGAGAAATATCCTGAAGACTTTTCGCACAGAAACCAGCCAGCCAAGAAGACAGGGGGAGCGAAAAAAAAAAAGCCTGAATAGAAGAGAGAATAAAAACTATTCCAGTTTAACATTTAAGGAACTTCATGTTTTCCAAGAATGTTCGTTGTCTTCTCGGGGAAAATAAAGAAAAAATAATGAATCTGAAAAGAAGGAATACTTATTTCGTCAGATTATAGTTAAGGATGAAACTTCTGGCGAGGTTCAAAGATTTTCTCTCTCTCTCTCTCTCTCTCTCTCTCTCTCT
Source organism: Macrobrachium nipponense (assembly GCF_015104395.2). Classification (NCBI taxonomy): domain Eukaryota; kingdom Metazoa; phylum Arthropoda; class Malacostraca; order Decapoda; family Palaemonidae; genus Macrobrachium; species Macrobrachium nipponense. Next base: position 58,325,997 of record NC_061099.1, on the reverse strand, counting down.
CTCTCTCTCTCTCTCTCTCTCTCTCTCTCTCTCTTACAATGAAATGTGATTTCCAGGCAATAAGTTTATATCTTCTCTAATGTTTTCTCTAAAGTGGTGAATTATTTGGATTCAAAAGACGTTGATAAAAGAGTTTTAAATTATATTTTTATGTTACTATAAGGAACTCATCATTTAATTTCCTGCTGTTATAATTGGAAACGTTTCTATTCGGGAAGTCATTAAACTGAGTACTTCTGTTGTGTTATATTTCCTCGCAGTTTCTGAAATAGATTTCAATCTTAATTGGCAACATCATGAGCATTTTTGTAGTTGTCTGTTTCAATGATTAATTACTTTAATTTTTGTTGTGTATGTTTGTGTCATTTCGACATTTAATAGCGGATTATTCTTTTTATCATCTCGTGTGGATCAATCCGTAGCTGTTGGGAAATTGTAGTAGTAATAGTTGTAATATTAGCAGTTGGAAGCAGATGAAAATAAAACATTATTTTTATACGGTGCCTATAAGATTAAGACTGAGAGAGAGAGAGAGAGAGAGAGAGAGAGAGAGAGAGAGAGAGTTGTAAAAATTAGACATTCTGCGAAAGCAGGCTGATTCCTTTTCCTTTAAAGTTATATATTTTTTACGATGAAACAGAGAGATTGAGCGACGGAGCGAGAGAGGAAAGGAAGTAATTCCGCCGAGACAGTCGACATTTCTGCTAGATGAGGACGATTGTTATTTTTCAATTCCTTTTTTTATACGTTTAGAAAGGTGGAATAACCAACGTCGCGAAGCTGAAAGCAAATAGAGAGCCAAAGGGAATGGGGAAATTAATTGAGCGCTGAAAGAAAATGGTTTTGGGGGATTTCGTCGAAGAATATCGAAAGAGAAAACTTTGAAATATAGTGACATGAAAAAT
>NC_061099.1:58307592-58322592 GCF_015104395.2 Macrobrachium nipponense | reverse complement strand
TTGGAAGTAAAATATTGTGTTAAGATGGTGAAAGTGTGATTTAGTGGCTAACCAGATTTTGGAAGGTAGGTTTCAGTGAAGGAAATGATTGAAAGCGAGCAAAAAGACGAATAATTACTCCTTGATAAAGGCATAGTGTTGCTTCATATACCACGGAATGTCTATGGTAGGGTTTTCATCGTGAGAGCAAGACATATAAAAAATTAATAAGGAAAGCACTGTGCAGATGTAGAGAAGGAGAGGATGTGCAGATGGCATTTTTATTATGAAATCTATGTGAGAGGTTCAAGAGTAGGGAGAAAGCTGGATGGGGCATACATGCGCATTGAAAAAGCTTATCATAGAATTAAAATAGCTTCAATATGAAGATGATGAGGATGTTTGATATCATTACGAATGAATTAAAGTTAGAAGTCAAAAATGGGCTTTAAATGTAGGTGGAAAATTGCAGGAAAAGAAAATGGGTCATGAATAAAATTAATGGCTGCAGATGATGCCATACTGAATGAGGATAGTGATGAGCATCTGCGGAAGTTGTTGCAAGCAGGACAGTATTTGCAAGAGAGGAAGTTAGAAAGTAAATGTAGACAAAGGTAGCGTTGTGAAGGCGAATGGATGCTTTAGAAGTGAGGCAGTGAATGTTAGTGTAGATGGTAGAAGAATGGATATATAAGTATTCATATATATGTATAGTATATATATATATATATATATATATATATATATATATATATATATATATGTGTGTGTGTATATATATATATATATATATATGTGTGTGTGTGTGTGTGTGTGTGTGTGTGTTGCGTGCGCACGTGGGCGTGTATATGTGTAAATCATTTTTTTTACTTTTTGTCCTGTGTTTGGATCATGTGTGTATAAGCCATTTAAACTGGTAGCGATGGTTTAAAAGAATTTCTCAATATCGCCTAGTGAGTAGTCCTTCCGGAGCCCTATAAAACCATCATCACAGAACTAAATTGGTTTTCTCTAAGCGCTCATTGACGCGTGGAAATTCCCAAATCGATGTTCGATTTGGCCAATCGTAAAAGTACTTTAAACTAATTAGATTTATCATGGCGCGTTGAATTCGCCTTTGAAATAAAAGCATTTGTTTTCATTTTGTTTGTTGCTTCATCATTCGCTGCCGTTAGGAATTTTAATAACTTTATTGATATCTGTATAAATGCATCGTTGTGTTTATACGATAGATTTACTATAAGTATTTAGTGCAGGTGGCGGGCTAATGCGTTTTCTAAGGAGTTACTGTTATTGTAATTAGTCATTTTTTATTGTGTTAACGTTATTCCATATTTTTTTTATGAGGACCTTTGCAAACCTTATTATTCACACAAAGTCAGGGAAGCATGTTCAAATTCACATACAAGGACATGGATGAGAGAAGGTTTTTAATATCAGGTTCCATAGAAAAGGATTTAAGTGATGACGTTGATGTTAAGTGTCACGGAAGTTTAAAAAAAAACTATTGACATTTTATCATATGTAACTTTTATATATAACTAGATTATAGTATTATATCTTGCAAGCATTTTTCATCACGGTGCTAAATAAACAAATGGGACAATTTTGCACGTTGACCGTTTAACTGTTTATCACTTTTTAAAGTTAAGTACTATATCTTAACCAGACCACTGAGCTGATTAACAGCTCTCTTAGGCTGACCCGAAGGGTTAGATATTTTTACGTGGTTAGGAACCAATTGGTAACCTAGCAACGGGACCTGCAGCGTATTGTGGGATCCGAAACACATTACAACGAGAAATTAATTTCTAATCGCCAGAAACAAATCGAACTCGGGCCTACCGAATCGGTAGGCGAGCACGTAAACCATTCGTCCAACGAGGAGCATAAGGCTACTCCAGTAGTATGTTATGAAATTGAATTATAGATATATAATCATAAATATTTCGATGAAAATGTAGACTAAAGCATAGTCATTAGAAGTTTTTACTAAACAAAGATCTGTAAGCCCATTTTTATTTTCATCACCTTAGAGCTTAAACTCTTGTTTGGTCACAAATGTCAACATTTTAGTTACAAATCTTAAATGAATTTAGGTTTGAAATGAAACAATGGAAAGGTGTCTGCCATGTTGCATATTCGTAAAGTAATGCAGCTTTTCAAGAAATATGGAAATACTTCATGGCATCTTCGAAGAAGAAACAGTCATAAACAAGAATATATTATCTTACCCTTTGCCTTCATCCTTAAAGCGAATGCTTATGTGCGCATTTCGTCCAACCATTAAAAAGTCATCGTTTCAATCCCAATGCCCTTATCTAGCCCAGGCTCGAATAATCTAAAAATGGGAAAGATTTGGGGTTCAACCTCGAAGGGAGCATTGGAACCATTTAGCATGTGTTAGTATGATAAAGTCTTCTGTTGTCTTGCAAGTTAAAGCAAAGAAAATGAAGATAAAAGAAGAAAAAGCGTTGTCCGTTCCTAAAGAAAACGACAGAATGACTGAAGAGAAAAAAATGATGCTTCCAGCAACTCCTGCCTGGAATCCACCAAATGACGACCTTGGAAAGACGAAGTCGCTGCGCCACGACAACGAAGAACGAGCTTTTGATTGTTCCGCCAAAGTTGGTCTGATTAGCCCGGGAGTTCAGGCCATTACCAATCATCCCAGAATCGGTCACGTGGAAGACTTGTCTTCCCCAATCGCCATGATAGAATCAGCCTTTTCTTCCTTCACCCTCACTTCCATCCTCGCTCCGCTACCACCCTCCCGAAACGTCGGAGTCACCCCCCCCCTCCCCCTCCACCCTCCCCTCCTTCCCCCTCTTCCTTTTTCTTCATATCTGGAAAATATTACCCACCCTTCCTCTTCCCCTTCCTCCCCTCCCGCAAAATGATTACAGTAGAGGAGGTATGACTCCTGTTACCAGGCACCTCGGAGGCTCTCTCTCTCTCTCTCTCTCTCTCTCTCTATAATGTCTTTTTCCAGAATCCTATCGCCAAATCCCTTATGGTGCAATCAAAAGGAGGTTCTTTTGATAGCCTTTGTTGTCCGAAATCTGTCCAGGGAAATGAAATGAGATATGGGGATGCTTCGGAGGAAAGGAGAGACCAGATAAAAAAAAAGGTGGTGACGGTGATGTTGATGAGAGATTGGATAAAAAAAAAATGGCCGAGAGAAAAATAAAAACTGTAATAGAAGCAAGAAGGGATGCTGGGCTGAATGTTTGCAAATTGACGTTTTCGTAATGTGATGTATTGGATGTGAGTGGATAAATATAAATATAATTTTTTTCATCAGAAGCTTGGATTCGTGTTGCATATTTAACGCAAAGAAACATACCAATTATATTTATATATTGCAATGTACACTTGCAAGTGTTTCCTTGAACATATGAAAGCAAATTTAACAAAGGAACGAAGAGGGTCTAGAGAGTATTGTCACAATATTAAGCAACTGGCAACGTTAACTATAGATTATCAGAACGATAAGAATAAATAAAACCTTTTCTTTCATCCAATTTCTGTGTGTTAATAATTTATGTAAGAACTCTTACTCAGTATTTGTCTGTCTGTATATATACTTACGTGTTTGTATCACCAGTAAATCCTCTCTACCCTGATACTAGTGGCTGCAGAGGAAAAGCCAAGCCAGTTTTGGTAATCAATTTCATGTTGAAACAAATAGCCACCCTGGGTGGAAAACTTCCACAGCATTAACTACTTCTTATACTTAAACTGAAAACTCATTAGAAGCACGCTGAAGATGTCTACAATTCTTCCGATTCGCCTCCGTCTTCCCTGCATTTTCTCACTATTTCCATATTTCCAAACTTTAACTCCTAGTATTAAGCGCTTTTCGCTTACCCCAACAAACTACTTTGTTCGTGTTCTTGGGAGGGTAGGAAAGGCCTATGGAAGAGCCTAAAAAGGTTTGAAAAATGTGGTTGGCGTTGAGTCAATGATACAGGAATATTTGGATAGGATATTTTTGATTTGTTTATTAGAATGGAAATGTAAAACATAAATAATGTGCATGTTAAACGGGACAGAAAAATTATTTCTATTAAAATATAGCGTTTTTATTTTGATTTTCGATGGTGAAACAAGGTTCTATGTGACTGTAGGTTTTAGCACATTTTGACTTACATTAAAAGTTAGGAATATAATGTTTACACTTAGTATGTGTGACAGGAAAATCTTGCCCATGTCCCGATTAAGCTTGAAGTTGGATCACGCCTTGTTAGGGCTAATTCTCTCTCCTCCGGACACTTTTTAAAAATTACACACTTTTATCGCCTGATTGCTTTCTTCCATTTTCACCACAAGACCATACCATACCTGTACACATTTCATCTTTTCCGCCATGCTTACTCCACATATACTACAACAGTATTTCATCTCGGTACCTTTTACCTTTTTTTTTCTCTCATTCGCATTCACTTCTGGTGTCTAAGCAATACTACCTCCATACATTTCAATTTTTGCTATTTCTCTCCCTGATACCTTCGTTTCTGTGCCTTTCTAGTGGCCTGCATTAAACACCCGAATACCTAATATAGTACTTCTACGAGAATTGAAAAATAAAAATAACCCGTTACAGCACGACAGATATCGAATACAGTGTTTGTGCATTTACAAAATCATTCCCATAGGACAGACTGGCATGTCATAATATATTGTTGCCCGATGTAATAAATTCACGAACGAAAAAGATTGCCATTGTTGTAACTTCCATTCATCTTCCCCTGCTCTAACTTCTGGTTGGATGCTAAGACTACTCATATATATATATATATATATATATATATATATATATATATATATATATATATATATATGTAAAGAAAGACGTAACGCGCTTTTGTAGTTATATTGCTCTAACAAGGGGGAAAAGATGCAACAAAAAATACTAGCAATCCCATGTTTCGTACCGTCTTCCTTTATGGTTCAACAAATAATAAATCCTCTGTGCGTACACAACGTTTCGTTAACATAGTTGTTCTTATGATATATATACATATATATATTATGTATATATATATATATATATATATATATATATATATATATATATATATATATATATATAATGTGTGTGCGTGTCTATATATATATATATATATATATATATATACTATAATATATATATATATATATATATATATATATATATATATATATATATATATATATATATATATATATATAAAAGAATGCAGTACTGCCTCGATGAAGCGAATTTGATGATTAATTAATGATGATGAGCAATGCAAGACAGGTCATTAAAAGATTGGTTGATGAGGCGAAACTACAAAAGATTACAAGTGTCATGCTGTAGCTTGTAGATGGTCGGCTGTTATGAAGATATGTCTAGAGAGTAAGAAAGAGTTCCAGTGGAATCCATAAGATGAATTTTTTCCATCGTATAGAGGGAGGTAGAGCATGGGCATAACTACTTGCTATACCGAGTAAGGGATATGGTAGTGTTTTCATCGATGAGCCAGACAGGCAATAGACAGATCGACAGGGGAAGAGCAACGTGCGTCTATAGATGAGGAAGATCAAGCGATCGTTATGAAAGTTTTTTTTTTTTTTTTTTGAAAGATTGGTTTTTCAGAGGGAAGGGAAGAGTGTAGTACATGCCTCAGTGGCATGATCTTCCACTGAGGGGGTTAGAGATGTTTATTTCTGGTGATAGAAGCTCACTCTCGATGTGGTTCGGAAGTCACGTTGGTCCCGTTGCTGAATAACCACTGGTTCCTTGCAACGTAAAAACACCATACAAACAAACAAACAAACCTGCTGTACAGGAACCAAGTAAAACCAAATAGAACTGATCGTGCTCTGATGAACAAAGGCAGGATATTTACTGGTCGGGTTAAAATTCGGTTTCAGACAAGGGTGCCTTGTGTCTCCATGACTGTAATATTTCTATGCATGAAGTATGAGAGTAATCCGGTAGAGATTCTAAGTGTTCACGTGTAAACTAGTGAAACAGGACAAGGGGATATGATGATAGTGTCTAAGTTGATGATGGAGGAAAGAAGTTGTGAAAACTTCTGAAAATGTCTGTAAGTGAAGAAATCGTAAAACGCATGAGGATGAATGGTAGCCAAAGAGAAGGAGCAATGTATGTTGGTATGGTTACTGGAATAAAAGTGATTGGTTAATTATACAGCAATTTAATAGTTAACGTAAGGATCACACTAGGTGAATAACAGAATAGGTGAACCAAATTAGGCAGCAGGATTTCTGTTAAAGATTTGGAGTGCCTTTGGGGACAAATTTCCCGTAGGGGGTAGTTCCGTCCGTGGACCTCATGCGGTGCACTGTAGGCATTACTTAAGGTTCTTTGCGGCGTGCCTTCGGCCCCTTGCTGCAACCACTTTCGTTCCTTTTACTGTACCTCCTTTCATATACTTTTTCTTCATCTTACTTTCCACCCTCTCCTAACACTTGATTCTTAGTGTAATTGTGAGGTTTTCCTCCTGTGACACCTTTCAAAAGCTTTTACTGTCTATTTCCACGCTGGCTGGATAACCCCATAGGTCCCAGTGCTTGGCATTTAGCCTAAATTTTATATTCAATGCAACTTTGGGGACAAATTTATGAAATGTGAAGGGATTGTTGTGCCACATTTCCAGTGCTAATATGAGTAATTGTTGCTGAGTGTTAATGAGAGAAATAAGTTGGAGATGTTTGAGTTATGGTATAAAGATTATTAGTGCTACATTGATGGTTCAGGGTGATTTGGAGTAGTGTGACTACGTGCAAAGAATATAGATAATAGTAAGTAAGCTGTTGCTGTTGTTTATGATAAATACTAAGCTGGTACGTGCAGCGTTGTCTTCTGTGCATATCCTATTACAATTCCTTACTTTGCAACGCTTAAAAACAGGCAAAGCACCATTACAAAGGAAATATAGAGCATTAAATTTCCATTGTTATTATCCGGAACATTCCCTCGCTTTTACGAGAGTAACACCAACCACAGTTCGCTCGCTGTTCATTTCATAATCGGGGGAGTAACACGATTAGACCTAGGCCAGATGCACCACATTGTTCTTGTGGTGCCCGCGTTCGTTTGTCATCTGCCGCAGAATTTGACCTCGTTTTGTTTTTTCTCGGCTCTTTTATTTCCGGGGTTGAAAACGCAATACGATGTTTCATGGAAACCCGCTTTAAGGCGTTTCACAGGCAAATCGAGGGAGATTCGGTGGAAACGTGTACATGAAACTGCATTTTACACTTAGCGTGTTGTTTGCAGCATGTTGTTTGCAACTGTAGCATTTCATACTTACCAATGCGCTTCCGTTGTAGTCCGTGATGTATATATGCTAGTGAGTAAGGTCCCAGCTAAGAATTTTTATCATTCTTGTTGTTCCTGGCCGTGTCGTTTGAAAAGGTTTGGGCAAGATATCAAAATATTCTTTGTTGATATATCAAATACACATCTCAGCAACAAAGACTGCCACAATAATCACAATAATGAGACAGCCACATGTGGAGAACACCAGAAGGTTGAAAGACCCGGAGCTTTTTGCATAATAACCATTGAATGGGAGGCTCCAGATGAATGGATGGATGTGTGTGTGTCTGTGAGTGAGTCGAGTGCCGTAATTTTACAGAGGCTTTGTTGGAGGTGTTGATGACTCAAAAATTTACCATTTGCAACTCATTTCCAGTTGCGCCATAGTCATATCTTTATTATTTAGGAAATATATTAAACCTGCACTTTAACTTTAAGAAATTGTTTTCCAAAGAACTGAAAATATGTGTTTATTCCTGTCGTTGAACATAGACCAAAATCGATATCGCGCACTTTTCAAATGAGTGATCATTGATAACAAAACTACTTCCGATTAGACATTTTCCACAGTTCCTTTAACAGCAGTTATTAAGAACAAAATGGCACCTTCTGTTACTTAATGTAAATATGTAGGTGTTGTTTTCATTTTCATTAAGAAATCAATTATTATTGCTACCATTACTGCTACGGCTTCGTCGAATATGACTGTGTATATGGCGTGTAAGCAATTATCCCTCCCCGTATCTCTTCGCGCCAACACCGGAAGCCTTCTCAGTTATTTATTTAGTTAGCATTCATGCAGGGCTGAGTAGCGCATAAAATAAAATAAAATAAAATAAAATAAAAACTCTTCTAACATCTCCCCTTTTGCACTTCGCTATAGAATTATATTTTTGCAATTGGAGTGTTATCCTTTCTTTTATAATGGCTTTTCCTACTTGTAAAGTATAAAAGTAGAGAATAGGACCAGATTTTGTCCTTTCCAAGACCTCAACTTTTTTCACTTTTGCACTTGTGTTTCCCAACACAAGTGCTGACTTTATGCTAGCCCTGGCTCTTGCTCCATAACAACCTGTAAATGGAGACGTCAGTGGATTCATTGCGGTGCACTGTAGGCATTACTTAAGGTTCTTTGCAGTGTTCCTTCGGCGCCTAGCTGCAACCACTTTCGTTCCGTTTACTATACCTCATTTCATATTCTCTTTCTTCATCTCACTTTCCACCCTCTCTCCTAACAGATGATTCATAGTGCAACTGCGAGGTTTTCCTCCTGCTACACCTTTCAAACCTTTGACTGTCAATGTCCATTTCAGCGCTGAGTGACCTCATAGGCCCCAGTGCTTGGCCTTTGACCTAAATTCTGTATTCACCCAACTCTGTAAAATGGAGAGAGAATGCAATAAGAGGCGTTTGCTTGGTCTCTAGGCCACGTCGATAATAATGTAGTACATGTATATCCTTTCCAGTAATTCTTTGACATTCTCGTAGGAAAATCTCGCGTACTTAAGCTATTAAGCCGCTGATGAAGTAATACAGTAAGCTCATTTGTATGATGCTTCAGAAAGCAATGTTACTACATTTTACCTGCCTTGCAACTTTACCAAAATTTTATGAGAGCTTTTATTTTTGTACTTTCCCGATCCAAAAATCACTTCCGTTAATGTACTACCGTGCTCAGCTAGAAGAAGGATCTACCACAGCCATTTTATTTGTCATTTTCTATCATTAGCGCCTTGATGTTAAGAAATTTCTTCCAAGTAGGAGACATATGGCAAATGCAGAAGTGAGCCTTACTTTATTTACATATTTTTTAGTCCAGTATTAGGCCTTTTGCGATTTTAATCGATTTTGCACATAAACTGTGATTTTAGGCATTTCTGTTCTAAGCCCAGATTTATGTCCTACCTTAAAAAATCCCTAATAAGAGGGTGTATCAGACTATGTTTGAGCGTATATTTGTGAATGAAAATGGGAACTATTATATACGGAAATGTGATGATACTCTCTCATCATTCCCAGGTTTCCTTTCCCCCTTTTTGACAATGAACAATGATTTTATAGTTATTGCTGTGATTTGTGTATGCGTGTATACGGGCATATACGAACACCAATCATGTAAGTATACTGTAGCACACGAATGACTGGACATTTGTATGTTACACTATACACACACACACACACACACGTGTGTGTGTGTATATATATATATATATATATATATATATATATATATATATATATATATATATATATATAGTATATATATATATATATATATATATATATTTTATACTTGAGACATAGCTTGTTTTAACAGAAGTATTTATTTACACACACACGACGCACACACACACACACACAACACACACACACACACACACACACACACACACACACATATATATTATATAGAAATATATATATATATATATATAATATATCTATATATAATGTGTGTGTGTGGTTGTGTGTGTTTGTGTGGTATATATATAATAATATACATATAGTATATATATATATATATATATTATATAGTAACTTATAATATATATATATGTAATTATCTATAATAATTATCTGTGTATATATATATAATATATATATATATATATATATATATATATATGTGTGTGGTGTTGGGTGTTTGTGTGTGTGTATATGTGTATTAGATATATATAGATATATGATATATCTATATAATATATATATATAATATAATATATAATAGATAATATATATATAATTATAATAATAATATATATATACTATAGTCTATATATATAATAAATAGATATGTGTGTGTGTGGGTGTGTGTGTAAATAAATTATTGCCTGTTAAATCAGGCTACGTCCTTCAAAGTATAAAAGTCCGAGTTAAAACACTATGGTTTAAAGTTAAGGACTAAGCTTCCAACCCTTAACAACTACTTCTGGTCATTCACTTACCTTTTGACAAAGGTGGGTTAGTCCACCAGAAATATAATCCTTAGCATTACCCAGAGTGTTTTAAATGGGCCCTTTTATACTTGAGATCAGTATGATATATATATATATATAGATATAATTATATATAGATATAATTTATAGATAGTAATTATGTATTGTAATGTATGTATGTATGTTGTATGTTAGTATGTATGTTTATGTATTATACTATTATATATTTATATATTATAATATATGTATGTAGATGTATGGGTATATATATATGTATATATTATGATATAATATATATGGATATATATATATATGTATGTATGTATATTAATCTATATCTATATAGTATATATATTATTATATTATGCTTAAAAAATTCACGTGTAGATGCACCTTGACTTCAATAAAGAAGCGAATCCCACAGGAAAATGATAGTCCAGAAATTCCAAGCGCTTTCGTCTTTGCTCAGCACATTGTCAAGGAAGTTTAATGAAGTACAATTGAGAGAAAGGTCTCAGGTGCAAAACAAGATCAAAAAGAAACCACCAATGGTTTAATTGGTCAAAAGGGTAAAATTTAAAAAAGAAAAGAGAAGAATCCAGGATTATCGGATATCACACGGTCCACCAAACCTAACCAGAAATTACCAAAATACCTTTTACATTCTAAAACATGTAGAAAACTGAATAGATTACAATTTGTTGCTTTATATTTATCTACAACTTTTTTTCATAATGACAAAAGCAATCAAGTTTAAATAAACCAAGACTTAAATTTAGAACATTTCTATTATTTGACATTGATGGAAACAGATTTCATGATATTCCTTTTTAAACTGTCATTACATGGGATTTTAAGGCCTCTTCGCTTGAACTCCAGTTAATAGGTTTGGTCTAAATCTCGCTATATGGTACGATAATGCATTTGATATTTGCCCATTTTTTATTCTCAAACAGGTAATATTGGATGTTTGTTTTTTTGAGGGACATTGTGGAGAAAGAGGATTTTTACCGGTCCTGGTCCCGTAATTAAAGAGTTATCCAATAATTTGTTAAACGGTATCTTGTGTATGGTGCTATGAGTAAAACCATTCTCCCCCTAATGTTTACCTAGTGAGATTTTTCTCCAGCTTTTTAAGAAAATTAAAAAGAAGAGAAACAGTGAAAGTTGACAAAAGCAGATAACTCTAATGCAGTGGTAATAATGAATAAAAGTGACTAATATAAGTAAGAAAATAAATGACATTGCTAAATGATACTGGATAACTTAGTACAAAACTGAGGTCTGACCCTACACAGACAGGTGAACTCGCCCCATTTTAAATAACAAATTAAATCCATGTTTTGAAGGGCTTTGACCATTTTAATTAAACAGTTTTTACACCGCCAAATGGGCGACCTCCCGGTACCTTATTATGTGGTATTGGTTTTAGTCCAAGACACATAAAATCGAATAACCCTATCAGAACCAATCATTATTTTCAGTGGGCTCAGTTACGTATAAATTTATCTAAATAGGCTTGTAAAAATTCTTAACGTCCTTTGGTAGAGGAAACATTTCTCAACCGAAGCGAATTTTAAAAACAATGTTGATTTTATAAACAAATTGAATAGTTTTAAATTGTTTGATTTTGATTTTAATATGGTTTAGTTTTGATGTTTGTCCTCTTTATTTATTTACAAAGGTGCCTGTAGATGACTGTTACTTGAATATTTGGAGGAGGAAATTAAGAACGTAAGCAAACCTCATTATTCCTCATAAGGTTATTTGTATCAAAGAAAGTAAATTTTGTTTTTAATGGGGAATTTTTTGTAACAAAAGGTTTTGGCATGCTGGCTATGGGTAATCCCTTATCTCCTGTCCTTAGCAATAAATTTATATGGAATTTTTTTAGACGAAAACTCTTACCAAAAAATTTTGCCCCAAAAAGTTATTTGGGTTTATTGAATATGTGGATGGATATCTTTCTGTATTTGGCCAGTTCACGAAAATCTCCAGGTAAGTTCCTTAATAATCCTCAATAATTTAGGTCCCCTTCTATAAAATTTACTGTAGACGGAAAGAAAGAAATTTGTAATTTTGAATTTTTCTTGAATGAAAATCTCTCCATAGAAATGAATAGAAATTTTCACCTTTTCAGTCTTTCGAAAATCCAACTAACATTGTTCGCCTTTTGTTCATAATTACTACTCCAATCATCATCAAAATGTTAAATTCTCTTTTTTAATTTTTTTTCTGGGATGTTCCTAAGGGCATTACGTGTTCCTGGGTATCCCGCAGTTTTATTGACGCTGAAACTTGAAAACTATTTTTATGATATTTTTGCATTGAAACTTAAATACCCAAGGACTTATATTTTAAGATGTGGCGATGGAAAAGAAGCTAGGAAAAAACCAATTTTATTCAACTAATGACAAACTTGAATTTAGCGAAGTCATATCATTCCTAAAAATTACCCTAATGATGAAAGGTTGGTTTTTAGATTATTCCTAGAATTTTTAAAGCTTTTTTAACATAAATGTTGTTTTCCAGCAATATTAATGGTCAAGAGTTTAGTAATACAAAAATTCTCCTAAAGATCTTCCAGGCCTGCAATATTTAGAAATTCCTGGCAAAAAAGTGTGATAAAGTTCCTATTATTGGACAGACCGGTAAACTCCCTTTTCATAACGTTTCAAACAACAGCAGTATTCTGTGAGAACTGGGCACATATCGAATGCATTATTTCGTACTTATGAGAGATTTAGACTATCTTATTAACTGGAGTCAAGCAGGAGCCCTTAATCCCATGTAATGAACAATTAAAAGGAATATCACCTAGAATCTTGTTTTTCATCAAGTCAAATAATAGAAATGAAATTTCCTAAATTTAAGTCTTTGGTTTATTTAAACTTGATGCTTTTTCATGTTATGAAAAAAGTTGTCAATAAATAAATAAGCAATCCAAATTAATATATTCAGTTTTTTACATTGTTTTTGGACTGTAAAGGTCACTTTGTAATTTCGGCTTAGGTTTGTGACCCGTGTGGAATTCCGATAATCCCCCTGGATTTATCTCTTTTTAATTTTTTACCCTTTTGACAAATTAAACCATCTGGTATTCTTGATCATGTTTTTGTACCTGAGACCATTTCTCTCCAATTGTACTTCATTAACTCCCCTTGACAATTTTCTTCGAAGTAAAGACGAAAGCCGCTTGGATTTCTGACTATCATTTTCCTGTGGGATTCGCTTATATATGCATAGATTATATATAATTATATTATTATATAATATATATATATATATAATAACTATATATATGTATATATTATATAAATTATATATAAATATATCAAAAATTATATACAAAAATATATTACTTTATTATAACATATACATATATTATTCATTCACATAACCGGTTTAACATACCAGGCCCTGACCGCCGGTCCAAATTAGCCCAGTCCTTCGCTGAAATCATTGAGGATGGGCGAATTATTCTGAACTATTTTTAGTCTGAAATATTTTTGAATGAAGAAAAAAATGGAGCGATTCATCACTACAAATTACCTTTGCATCATGCATTAAATTTACTGAAACAGTGGTTGAGAATTTTATTTCATATTTCCCCGCTGTTTGGCCTCTTCCATCCTTTTTTCCCTTTGGTTAACGACCGCCAGAATAGTTCAGTGATTCCAAAACTGGTCCGGGTTTGATAAATTTGAGTTTTGCTTTTAACCCTCCCAAATTTTTTCTGCGATTTTCTTAATTGCGCGAACCTTTATTTGAAGTTACTGGAGGCCATTTAATTTCGTCTGCGAATCGAAGAGAGAGAGGAGGAGAGAAGAGCAGAGAGAGAAGAGGAGAGAGAAGGAGGAGGAGAGAGGAATGAGGGAGAATGCAAAACCAGGGTGAATAATGGGAGTAACTAAAGGTAACCTGCGTACGATAACGCATTCAATTGGAGCTGGAACGCTAGGTTTTCATTCCTACGGTCGAAGGGATATTGAAAGTATGGGAGTCCCCTATTTAGGGGTGGGGTTTTATCCTTTACTTTAGTGGGTGGCACTCACCTGCTGCCCTGTAGGTCATTAGTTTACTCAAATGGTGAAAATAGTAGCATATCTTCTACTCCTATCGGCTGCCCCCACTTTAAGCCCCCGACTTTTATTCCAACCCTTGCTGTCCCAAACCCTCCACCACTCCTCTCTATATTAATGTCTGAAGTGCTGAATTGGCTGAGAGTGGCTCCTTGCTTGACTTTATAGCTAGATTTTTCTTAAATCATAAGACTTCACGAGGGCAGAGGTGGGGCCCATAGTTAGCAGAAATTAGGATGGAAATTATGTCCAATGTTTGGTAATTGTTGGAAAATTAAAATATATTAAAGGGAATGTGTATTGCAAATCATGAGATTTTATGTTGGTTTTTGAGTCAAATTTGGTAGATGGTAGAAGGCCAACCATCTCTACCCGCCCCTGCTGAAGGCAATGAAGACAAGAAATCAAGCTCTTGGGCAACTGATTAAATCTTACTACATCTGATTTAAGAGACAAAAGAAACCACTTCTAGGAAAGCCCATTTTGGCACGTAAGCGGCCCAACATTGCCCAGGTTGAAAGGTTTCATTTTTGTTGCATTACTAACCGTGTGTTGATTTTTGTTTGTTAAGAAAAATGATGACGACATTTCCCCCCCCCCATTTCCCCAGGTCTTTTCCCGTGCAAATTTATCCTTGAATTTCCCACGACCGAAAATGAGCCGGAATTGGAATCATGTGGAATTTTAG